>NC_000069.6:155940972-156240972 GCF_000001635.26 Mus musculus | reverse complement strand
AAACAACAACAACAACAAACCTGACACAGATGGAACTGAGCTGGGAGGGAGCAGCAGGAGAGAGATTCTATAACCTCTTCTTGTATCTTTGACTGTAAATTCAGAACCATGTGGCCAAAGTTCCTAAGTTCTGCTGAGGAATCGTTTGACATTAGAAATGGAGATGACAAATTCAGAGTTTGCCCTGCTGGGTTTTGTTTTCCTTTGGTCCATTAGTTCCTCACAATGCTCCCTTTCTTCTTTTTGGAATGTTAATACATATTCTGTGCCATTGTATGTTAGAAGTATATAATCTGCCTTTCGATTTTGCATGGTTTTAGTGTTTAGAGTTTGCTGTGAGTCTCATGAAAATTCCTTGAAATTTGTCGTTTTAAAAAGGCTTTTTCAAGCAGGGCAGTTCTGGCACAAGCCTTTAATCCTAGCACTTGGGAGGCAGAGACAGGCAGATTTCTGAGTTTGAGGCTAGCCTGATCTACAGAGTTAGTTCTAGGACAGCCAGGGCTACACAGATATACAGAGAAACCCTGTCTTGAAAAACAAACAAACAACAAAAGAAGGCTTTTGCTTTTTCATTCATTCATTCATTCATTCATTTACTTTATAACCTGGGTACAGCTTCACTCCCAGTTCCGTTCCCTTCCCTCATTACTCCCTCTTCCAAGAAGGGGAAGCCCCACTTGGGTTCCAGCCCACCCTAAGACATCAAATTTGTCTTTTTTTAAAAATATTTTTTTTATTACGTATTTTCCTCGATTACATTTCCAATGCGCTGGGTGAAAGGACCCTGATATAGCTGTCTCTTGTGAGACTAGGCCGGGGCCTAGCAAACACATAAGTGGATGCAAATTTGTCTTTCTAAACAGTGTTGAAACTGTGAAAGACTATAAATACTTTAGAAGTTGAGGGCTTACCCTTACTCTGTTGTTACCTGCTTGTAGATCCTGTTTCCCTAACTGGGCTGTCCTGTCTGGCCTCAGTGTGAGAACATGTACCTAGTCCTGCAGTGACTTGAGGTTCCTGGGTGGGTGGCTACCCAGGGGGAAACATCCCCTTCCTCAGAGGTGAAGAGGCAAATGGATAAGAGGAGGGACAATGTGGGTGATGGGAGGAGGCGGTGGCTGAGATTGGGATGTAAAATGAATAAAGAAATTAATTAATGGACAAAAAGAACTAGGATTGAATGCATTTTTGCTTTATGATATGGTTACAAGCCTATAGGGACAAGGGAGTAGAATGTGGTGGTTTGAATAAAAGTAGTTACTTTTATTGAATGAGTGTTTATCATGGAGTGATGCTACTTGCGAATGATTAGGAGCTGTGCCCTAAGTAGGCTTGAAGTTTCCAATTTTCATGCCAAGTCCAATCTTGCTCTTTGTGCCTGTGGATTAGGATTTAGCTCTCAACTACTTCTCCAGCACCACTCCGGCCTTGCCTACCACCATGTCCTCTACCATGAGAATAATGAATTTAGCTTCTGAAAGTGTAAGCAAGCCTCAAATTGAATGTTTTTTTCTCATAGGACTTGTCTTGGTAATGGCATCTTTTCACAGCAAGGGAACACTGATTAAGACACACTATACACTAGGTCACCCATTCATTGCTTATGTTGGAGCACAGAGAGAGATTCTTCCAGTTAACTCACAACACTTGTGCTCAATTTGTACTTTATTAGCTTGTGTTTGCTGAAGCAGTAAACACAGTCAAGCTCCTGGTCATACCAAGGGCCTCTTCAAACACTACCTCTTTGGTTTGGATGTGTGGACATGGGAGGACAGAGAATTGACTATGTGATCCCTATTCCTGCTGATATTCTTTTGAATGTATACATTGAGATTCCTTTCAAGGAAAACAAGTCTATATGGAATTTCTTTCCCATGTAGTTATTATTTAATTTTAAATTTACTTTATGTTTTCTCAAATGTCCTATTGACAGATACAAGGCCCTCTTGGATAGTTTTTGCATATTTTCCAAATGGTAAAGGAATCATAATAGGGGTTTAAATTTTTTTCTCCTATGAGAAAATAGCCTATATTTGTTTTTGATTCAGCACAAAAATTCACATCTCTAAGAATACCACTGTTTCCTTGATTTTTAGTAGTTTAGTGCTTCTATGCTATCTTGCAGCAGGAATAAGAGGCAGTTGACCTCAACACTCACCAATGAACCTTTTTAGCTAGCAAAATCTATCTCACACTGACTTCCATAAAGACAATAAATCTGAAAGGTAAATATTATTGATATTTTTGTAGCAAATATGATCAAAACCGGTGAAAATCACTCAGCCCTGTAGTATCAGTGTTACAATCAGAATATTAGATTCTGAAGGTCATGGGTCTTTCTTCTAAAACATCACTTGTAGGAAGAAGTTTAAACAAATAATAGTGTATTGCCATAGACCCTGCAATAATACTTTGTTTCATGCTGTGTCAAATGACTGTCTTAGTGATATATAAAACAACATGACATAGCTGTCATAGCATCACTAAACAATGTTTATAAAGTCACCATGAAATTGCCCTTAATAATTTCAACAATAATGGCAAGAGTTAACTCTTAAAGGTATTATATTGTGTGGTGATGCTGCTAGGGTATCCAAAGCCCATCTATTTCATATAAATTAAATAATACACAAAATCCTTTGCTTTCCCAGGATTGAACTGTCATCTGCCCTAATAACATGAAATTCTTATTTCACTTCAGTGTCAGAAACAAAACCATGGTTAGATTTTTCTGACAAGCTATGATTTTATTTTCAGCATTATCCTGGAATGTTCCAAAGTTGCAAGACAACAAGTTCAGTGCAGTGGCCAATCATTACTGTCATGTAACATAAAGCAAGAATGCAGGTGATGGAGTCATAATACAACCTTTGCCCCTGCATATAACTCAGAAACACATAGTGCAACTTGATAATTGCAAAACTGTTAAATTTACATCACAAATTTTATAGTATGTGTCTATAAGTGTGTTTCTATGTTGGAAGTATATTTTCTTGCGTGTTATCCATATTTTAAATACTGTATTGCCTGCATTAAATATCTGAATAGATTATCTTTACAGGTGTCCAGATACACGGGCACATGTAGCTTATTACTGAGCACTGTTTAGCTGTCGTCTGATTACTTTGTAGAGATTTTGCTGGGCATTACTTCTCATTGCACTAAATAATGCGCCTCATTCTTCTCTGCGCCAGTTCACCCACAAACAGCCCACATCCTTGTGCTCCAACCAGCCCTGCCTCTCAATGGTTCTGCGCATTGTATTAAACATACCGCACTGTGTTCATGTTGATATCTCACTTTATAAACATCTAGAATCCACTCATGACAGGGAGCACATCATGTGGACTTAGTGCTCTAGCCTTAGATCTCTGAAGGAAAATCTCCATTTATATCCTGGAGTTTTTTCCTGTACAGAAAAGTGATCTCTCAGTGAAAAAATAAAATGTACAACTCTATTTACCTTAGGAAAAAAATTCTCACCAACAATCAAGTATCACTCCATGGCTAGTGTAGACAAATGGAGAGATTAATTGACAGGTATCAGCCTTTTAAAACTGTGGATGATCTTCTATTTTTCAAAAGCCCCCAAAAATCATTTAAATAATTAAGCATCCTTTCTAGGATTTTTATGACACTTGAAGTATATTGGTTTTCATGATAAAATGATTCCTGGTTCATAGAATTCCATTCATGTTATTTCATCCAATTCACACATATAACACATGTGAAAGCATATATACATACATGCACACAGACACACATTCCTAGAGGCTTACAGACATACAGAAACATATACACACAATCTTTCTGTCTCTCTCTCTCTGTCTCTCTCTCTGTCTCTCTGTCTCTGTCTTTCTGTCTCTGTCTGTCTCTCTGTCTCTTTCTCTGTCTCTTTCTCTGTCTCTGTCTCTCTCTCTCTCTCTCTCTCTCTCTCACACACACACACACACACACACACACACACACACACACACACAGACACTCCATTTTAGTGTTACCATGACTTGGTTCATACCCAATGAACTCTGTTTATTAACACAGAGACACTTACATATGCCTACTATCCATGCCAAGAACCACTGTATTCACAATAACCATGAAATGAAATCAGCCTAGATGTTCATTATCTAAGGAATGAATAAAGAAAATGTGGTTAATGTATACAATGAGGAATTTTATAAAGCTGTAAAAAATGAAATTAGCAGGAATATAATTAAAACTGGAAAATATTAGATATGATATAACCCAGGAGAGACAAACACCTCATATTTCCTATCCAGTGTGGATTCTAGTTTTGATGTTCAGATTTGATTTTAAGTTAGAGGGAATGTCTCCTCCAAGAGGCTGGAGGAGGCCATTGTGGGAAAAGACATTGAAGGAGGTAGAGATGGTTTAGCACATACTGTTTGTAGCTATAGATCCTGCTAGCCACAACAGTGGTCTTCCTGAAAGATATGCTGGTAGAGTCACGACACACATGTTACAGGGGAAAATAATCACTTCCTAAAGTTGGATTTAAGGCTCAGTCCAAGAGCAACCATACCTGACAGGAACCCAAGACTGACTGGATGGGCCTCGGGGAAAACCTTCTACTGCTATTCTGCTAAAGGAACATAGCAATAATGAAAGCCCTAAAGACATACCGTTGTACCTACAGTTCAATGCCTTGCTCAGCACTCATCAGAGAACCTTCTTACTACAGTAGATTGTAATATCACAGAGAATTACAACTAGAAAACTGCACAGGAAGAGAGACTTTGAAACAGTCAGCCCTTAATAAAATAACTTCCTCAGAACCTTACCGTCAGGGCTCAGGATGTATTTCAAGGGGATGGAAACATATTTTAAGAGCCAGAAGTTGTGGTTGGGCACGTGGAGACGGGGTGGGGTGGGGAACAGGTGTGGGTGGTGGAGCAGTTAGAGGGTGGATTGGGAGGGGTGGGGAATGGAATATAGTGTGTAAAAAATAAATTAAAAATTAAAAATAAATAAAATTTTAAAAAGAGAAAAGAAAAAAAATTATTGACTTTCAATGGCAAAAATAGAAAGAAAGAAGTTGTGGATGGTTAAAGAAATGTCTTTTTTTTCCCACAAAGTACTAATTCACACATGAACTAACTGTAACAGCACACACAAGACCTGCACAGGTTCAAACATGTAGGTTCCCAGCACTGAAAAGAGGGAATAGAGAAACACAAAGGCACACCCAAACTAAGAAACTATTTGCTACTGATAACTGCTGGGAAAAGATAAATAGCTGTTTTCTCTTGTAAATGTTTCTAAATATATCAACCATATTCAAGAACAGGTTTCATGTGAAGGGGTAGTTTGACAACACTAAATGAAAACCATGTCTTTTGGGGGGCAATTTTGTTTTGATTTTGTATTTTTGTCTTATTAACTTCCTTCCTTCCTTTTCGTCTTCCTTCCTTCCTTCCTTCCTTCCTTCCTTCCTTCCTTCCTTCCTTCCTTCCTTCTTTCCTTTCTTTCTTTCTTTCTTTCTTTCTTTCTTTCTTTCTTTCTTTCTTTCTTTCTTTCTTTCTCTCTTTCTCTCTTTCTCTCTTTCTCTCTTTCTCTCTTTCTCTCTTTCTCTCTTTCTCTCTTTCTCTCTTTCTCTCTTTCTCTCTTTCTCTCTTTCTTTTTTAGTTGCACATGCATACATTAGTACATAATTAACATATGCAGTCTTTACCCTCATAATTAAGCTGTTGAAATTTGCACAGGTCAATAGGTAGCTTATGTAAAGTTCACAATATGGAGATTGTATCCATTTGTGTGTGTGTGTGTGTGTGTGTGTGTGTGTGTGTGTGTGAGAGAGAGAGAGAGAGAGAGAGAGAGAGAGAGAGAGAGAGAGAGACTATGAACTACCCAGTTTTAAGCAGAGGAAGACCATCTGAATAAATGTCAACATGAGTAGCAAAGAAGAATTAAGTGCGATCTGAGTCATTGCGTTTCTGAGGCTGACTCATGAGGATGCACATGCCAGGTAGACAAGATTATGGAAAATGAACTCATGGTTGAGGCCTCTGGGGCAGCTGAATTATCCTTGGGTAAGTGGAGAGCAAGGATGGGTCTCCATTGCTGCAGTCTTAATGGCTGGGGTTTGCCGATGATGTCAAGAGGTGAGAGCCTGGGTTTTGGCAATAATTCTGTTATTGCAGCAGAACTATCTAAAGCTGTTTGTATGACCTGGATATGTTGCCACACGACACACTGAACTGCTGAGGAAACAGAAGCAGTATTCATCTGACATTCAAGTTTAAATACACTTGCCCTTTAGGAAATGTGTTTCTTAAGAGGTAAAAATGATGATAACCTAGATTTTAAAATACAAGAGTAAAAAATCCAAATATTCAAAACTTAATTATGATTACTATGTTATTGCCAAAGTCCATCTTTGTTTGTTTGTTTGTTTGTTTGTTTGTTTGTTTGTTTGAGACAGGGTTTCTCTGTGTAGCCCTGGCTGGCCTCAAACTCAGAAATCTGCCTGCCTTGGCCTCCCAAGTGCTGGGATTAAATGCATGCGCCACTATGCCTGGCAGTCCATCTTTTTTTTAATCCAAATTTTTGTCAGTGATAAATTAGAATAAGTGAAGAAAAATCTCAATATTATAACTGAAGAAGAAAAATGGCAACACTGGATTTTTAACAAGAACTTATTTGTGACATTGTTTGGACTTAATACAAAAATGGAACAATTTATCACAAAAGATAAAAATTAAGATAATTCCATGGTATATGTGTTGATTTAAACAGAAATGAAGCCTGGAATGTGGAATGTAAGTGAACACCCCAGAGCTCCAAAAATGACACACAAGAATCTCAGATAAAATTAGCTTATTTTTCTTTTTTAATTAAACAAATGGCAAAGTGGTTTTAATCATTGTCATTATCTACTGCCTAAATAGGATATTTTTGTTTCACAGTGTGTTCTTCCACTCATAATCCCAAGCAGAAACCCCACAACTACTGTCAGGGCTTCAGGAACCATACCAAACTATCTAAGTATAGACTGCATTTGTTTCTTAGTACCTTTACATTCTGAAATCTTATTTCAAGTGTCATGCAGGTTGCTGCAGTATTTATAGTAGCCCTTGTCATAACATGATATAAAGTGATCCTTTTAATAAAACAAAAATTCCAGTTCTCAGGAAACAAACAACTTTACTGAAACTGCAGCAGTACATTGCTTCCTGTATCCTTTATCCTCTTTCAATGGTGAGCAATTGCATCACTTTTGTACTAAGTTTAAAACCAGGCCCTCATAAAGCTCCCTAACTAAGAGTTCTTGCTACTCTTACAGAGGA
The DNA here is from genome assembly GCF_000001635.26 of Mus musculus. Classification (NCBI taxonomy): domain Eukaryota; kingdom Metazoa; phylum Chordata; class Mammalia; order Rodentia; family Muridae; genus Mus; species Mus musculus. The sequence continues at coordinate 156,233,662 of NC_000069.6, read as the reverse complement.
CCTGACTGCAGTTCCTAGCATACGTGTCATTCCCTTGTGTGGCTCCTACTATTTATACCATCCTAAAAGGGATCTTAAGTTTAGTATAAACTTAAGGGATTAAGTTGGAGAACTATCCAGTAAGTCAATAAAATCTTCAGAAATTCCTAATATACCCATGAATCCTACTTTCCCAAGACAGCAAAACTCTACAACAGGGGCATTCCAATAGGTTTTCTCATCCACCACAGCTAATGTGGTTGTGTTACTTAATTCAGTTCATACCATGTCATTCTTGAGTGCTGCTTTGGTCACTTGGTGCTTTTCTATGTTGCACACACAAAATATTGAGAACATTTACTGGCAAAGATCCAGGAAACCAGACAGTCTGAGAACTCTTCCTTCATACAAAGTGCAGGTGAAATTGTCAGCAGCATGTCAGCTAATAAATATAATGTTTCTTCTGGCTAGCGATACCACAGACAAAGCCTTGCTGACCGACTTCTTAGATCACTATGCCATATGTAGAAAATATTTACAGATTTTTTTCACTAGTAATAATTCACATGTGTTGAATTTAATATCAACCTTTCACAAAACCTTCTAGAATAATTTTACATAATAGGTAGATATTTAGGCAGGTTGACTAGAATCATGTATAACAAGCATAATTACAAGAATACTGTTCATTTAAAAGTCATCAGCTTTCTTCAACATCTGTACCATGATACAGAGAATGAAGCTGGTTGGAAAGGTCTTTGGAGCTTAATTATCAAAGAAACCATTTGGTAGTTCAGTTAGTTACAAAAGAAAAAAAGTTCAATGTCTCAATAGAATTTCAAAAAGTTAAGTGTGTAAAACTTCTTCCCTGTGCATCCAGCCCTCATGAGTGGTGGAGACCAAGATGCTACCAGATAAATTCTGGAGATTCTGTTTTGTGGAATTGAATTGCTCTGATTTCAAGTCATATTACATTAACTTTACTGGACTCCAATCAAACTGAATTGCCGTAGACATGTGCTCCTAAATTCTATTTCTTCCATCTAAAGCCAAGATATGTCTTGTCAGTGACTGAAGGCACTTAGCAGCACCAAAAGCAGATTGGTAATAGATGTGGACAACAGTCTTTCTTTGTCCTACCCTCTTCATCTCTTGGGTAAAATCTTCCTGACCTGTATTCTCCTGTGAAAAATAATTAAAAATAGTTTACTCTTTGCAGATGTCACAGTGTTTGACGAAGAACCTTGAATTTGCTGTGTATGCCTCACAGGAAGTTGCTTGGTGTGTGATGGAGTGTTGCCAATCACCACTGAGCCAAATTAGGCTTGTTTTCTATGTTTAAATGGGGATAAGGCTGCAGCTGCCAAAATTGTACTCACTTGTGACCTAAATATCCAGGAAAGAGAGAGACACTGCCATTAAAAGTGTTGTCATCTCCTCTCTGTGATTCAGTAGTAAAAGTTCAGCCTGCAGTTGCCAGCTATTATCCGCTTAATCATTATAAGTATGTGCCCTGAGTGTGGGCTGCCTAAATGGGAATGGCATACTCAGTGCAAATGCAATGTTCCCTCACCAATAACTCAACTGAGACTCAGAGATAAAGATGCTGGCAGGCAGCTCTCCATCAGATTGTCAATCATAAATTAGGCCCCACATGCAGCACAGGGTACAGGCCCATCTTTATAGGCCTTAAGAGCTGAACAATGAAGGGATCTTTACTTAAGTGGTTGTTTCTCCTCAGGGCATTTCATGACAGCGAAGGAGAAAGTCTGTGTTGAAGGTGCTGCTGACCTTAGCTGAGTTCCTGCACTGGGATTGGCTGAGAGACAGATAGACCAATCTCATCATTTCACTGTTGACGTTTCTAGACTGTCTATATAGGGCTAAGGCAAGTTCATTGTTTTTCTTCATCTTTATCCCAAAATAGAACTATCTTATAAAATATAATTTTCAGCTCAATGGCAAAATTGATACTGGATGCTTAATTCTCTGTATAAACCTATAAAGAGAATTGTCTTTGGTGACAACAAGCAGTAGGTTTCCTTTCTAAGTCAGTGAGTTGGTAATATCCTTGCCTAAACATATTCATGTAGTTATTTCATTATCTCATTTAATTAAGGTGATTAATAGCGCATAATTCCAAAAATGCTTCCTGTTCCAGACCAAAGCCCATCAGTTATGTGTCAGTCATCTTATTGTTGGTAGGTCCCCATTTGTTGATCATATTTTGTTTCCAGTGAAAAATGATGTCTACATTTATGGGTTTAGAAGATAATTAGAAAAGAACATTGTACACGTCAAAATGAGCACATTTGCTTTAATATTGAGTCTACATGAGATACATGTACTTATTTTATGAAACTACCAAGAGATTTTTTTTTCTTGAAGAAAATAAAGGTCTAGGCAACCAAATACATGGCACATTGTTAAACCTGCTTTGGTTCAGCTCCCACTAAGCTGTAGCAGGACAGAAACACCATGGGGAAAGGAGAAAGGAACAAGTTGATAATTAGAGCCAGGTCCAGAATTATCGTGATTTATTTTTCACAAACATCCTTGTAGATTTTGTAATATTGACTCCCTAATTTTTCTTTCTGAGCTTTTATACAATTTTGTGTCTGTGTTTGTTTTTTTGTTTGTGTGTGTGTTTGTGTGTATGTGTAGCATATATATGTATGTGCACATTTGAATGTGCTTGCTGTACACATGTGTGGAAGCCAGAGTTACAGGTCACATGTCTTCATTTGTGACTCTTCACTTTATTATTTTGTCAGAATGGTCTCTTTGTAGGACTTACGGTTCATTGATTCAGGAGGATTTACATTTCCACAAGTCCCTGGGATCTATCTGTCTCTCTGATATATAATCCCTTATCCCATAATGCCATGGTTACCAAAACATTGCAGTGCCTGACTTCCATGTGAGGGCTGGGGGTTTTCATTGAGGTACTCATAAATGAGAAGTAAGAACTTTACTAACTTAGCATCTATGGGAGATGTTGTTACTATTATCTCTGTTGGAATAAATGCTCTAGGGCTTAGGGCATCAAAATCATCACTGGTAATCAGCAGCAGGTGACGCAGACATATGCATATGCACTGACTAGTCATGCTTACAAGCAAATAAGATTCCACATCTATTAAGCATATCATATCACTCAGGAAAGCCACTGTTAATGATATAAGTTTTGTATTATCCCCATTAATATAAAAAACTCGTTTGAGCTTCATGCTGGCAAGTACAATAAACTGAATATAGAGTAAACTTAAACAACTATCCAGATTCTGTCCACAAGGGAGCAAAGTGTGAGATATATTAAGAGGGAGAGCAGTCGCCTGAGACATGACTCTTAATTGGTAAACAGAATCCTGCACCTAAACTACAGTTAAGTACAGAAAGGCTATCTTTGCCCTGCTTCCAGAATTCCTTACACTATCTAAACTCTACTAAGTAGGAAGTACAGGTACATAAAAATGTTTTGGAGAGGAAGTGCTGGCTCCATGCATCAAGGTAAAATGACTTGAAAGCAACTTTTCTGAGTTCCAAGAGAACTCAGATGACAGAAAGGTCACATATCCTGCAGGGACTGCATTGTAGATGCTGGTCTCATCACAGCAGCAAAGACTGAAAGCATCCCATAGGAGAAGACTAACCAAACTGAGCAAATCACATGGAGAAATCCTAGTCAGGACCTGGACGTTGCAGGACATAGTCTCTCTTATCATCCACTTGGAGGGAGGTAGGATGTAATATCAAATGAATATAGTGAGTGACAAGTCCTGAGGAGACCGCTTTTTCTCCCAAATGACCTCAAACCTATAAAATGTCTGAGTGTTTAAGAAGCTGATCTTCAAACAAGAAAGTACCTGTTACAAAATGATTTTTTGTTTTGTTTTGAAAAACTGATTTCAAAGAATTTTGCTGTCTTTTCTAATCTTTTCTGGAATTTCTGACCTACAGATAAAGAAAAAAAAATGCTACAGCTTGATAACACTTCTCTTAACTAGAGATACCCAAGTCCCAGGATGTTGTTAAAGGTAACTGAAGGTAAATGTGGTCAATAGCATATATAAGTGTATATCTCTATCCACTCAAGAGGTAAGTACCCACCTGTGTCCACCACAGCCCTACTGTGTATCAGTCATGGCATTTCATACTTCCAAAGCCCTATTATGTGTTCACTCCTGCCCATTAGGCATGGTGATGCATGGTTACAATACCTGCACTCACAAAGCAGAGGCAAAACTTTAAGAGTTTAAAGCCAGCTTAGTCAACAGAGTGGTTTCAAAGCCAGGAAAATGTATATAGAGATACCTTGTGTCAAACAACAACAAAATAAAGGTTTGATTATTATTTTCTTTTTTGCCATTTTATACTTTTTGGGTTTTATTTGAGTCAATATTATGAAAGAACTCTGGTGTTTTTGATTGGATATGGACAGGATTTCTTGCAGTGCTTCCTGTATCCTGGTTATTAAATAGACAAAGAGGTTCCAAGGAAGAAAGTACTGTCCTCAAAGAAGACTCTGTTCTAAATTAAAGACTTAATAATTGCAATTCTACGAGTTAATACACACACACACACGCGCACACACTCACATACACCCTCTCTCTCTCTCTCTCTCTCTCTCACACACACACACACACACACACACACACACACACATCCCAGAGTAAGAGAGGAGTGATCACCAAACCTCAAGGTCTATTAGATCTTTTTCTATGTTTTCATTGCTTTTTTTTTTTATTTTTCAATGATCAATCACTTGAAATACATTTTTTTCTGTATCTTTATTTTTTGAATGTGTTCTAGTTATCAAAATTATTCATTTTAAGAATGAAGTTTTTGGATGCCAAACATCTTTCAAAGGACCTTGTAGCACAATGCTAGCATGCCTGATTCCACACCTTTCAAATAGCAAGCATGCCCCTTCTAAAAGACAACTATAGATGAACAAGTTTATATAAATTAACAAATGATCTAATGGTAGTTGGAAAGGGTTCTATTTTTTAATATACAAATCTGCATTCTCATTCTGGTGCTTCTCCTCAGATATCAAATATGACGAATTTGAAGATGGGACTTGTCATAGTCCTGCTCCATGGTTTCCATTCAGATTCTACTTATAGAAATTTGTGTGGTCTTAACTTTCTCCATTTATGCTAATTTTTATGTAATATAAAAAATAATATGACAATTGTCTTCATTCAATCATCGTAGATGGGTATGTGAAGTCATTTTTTTCTCCACACAATTGTTGTCTTTTTTCCAATACAGATATATGCATGATGGAGGATTAAGTTGCAGAGTTTATGAGACTAATAAAAGGTAATCATCATCATTATCACTATCACTACAAGCAAAGCACCATCACCAACACCACCATCATTATAACCATTATCACCACCACCACCACCACAAGCACTATCACCACCATCACCACCATCACCATCATCATCAAATCATCATAACCAGCTCCACCACCACCAACACCACCATCACCCATACCACTATCATTATCATAATCACCACCATCACTATTATCATCACCATCACCACCACTACTATCTTCACAATCATCATTACCACTACCAACATCACCACTATCATCTCTAGAACTATCTTCATTATCACAGTCACCATCATCACTGCCACCACCAGGATCACCACCATCACAATCACAATCATCATCACCACCACTATCACCACTACCAGCATCACCACCACCACCATTATCATTTGTCATTGTATCTGGAACCCAATGGCAAGCCAACATTGCTGATTATACATTGAATATGTCTACCTGGAGTTTCTTCGTAGAATCTTAGAAGAGTCCTAGTTCTCCTTTAAACTTCTGGAGCTTCTTTCTTTTAGGGGCCAACAAGTTACTTATATGTTGAAATTGGTAACATCCTTTCTGAATCCTTTATGATTAAAATTTCATTTTCTTTATATTTTTGTTTATTTTGTTAACTTCACAGTTCTGCTTATTGGCATCTTAACCACTTAATTTAAGTCAATGCAATTACGCATCTTGCTACTTTATTCATGAGCCTGTCCACACTGTGAGATGGATCATGGCAATTTCTTTTAACATCTCTATACAGAGACTTTGAGTTCACAGCTGAGACTGGGAATGTTTCATTTTGGTTAAACTTTCAAACTCCTCTAGCTTCCTAGAATCACCCTGAATACAAACAAAGAAAGTGGGTGTTATTTACCTACCATGTAAAGGGGTAGGCAACAATTATTAGAAAACTGGTATCTTGAGTCCATGAAAACACATTTGTTAACCTTGGCAGTGCCATTCTTCTGACATCATTTTGTAAATATTGTATTCTACTTATGTCTCACAAAACAGCTTACCCACTTTATTATTGTAAATGTTGGTTCAATCTGTTTTAGTATAGAATTGGAAATTGCAAAGTTGAAAACATATGGCTATAACTGTGTTCTTATTGAGCCAAAAATGTTTATCCTACTTCTTATAATGAAGCAGAATCATTCGCAGTCAGGAGCCCACTCAAGGGAGGGAGTTGACTTTACTCTTCTTTAGCAAAGCTTTTATTCATAGGTGTAATTCCTCAAAACATACAGCTGAAACTACTTAATCCAAAAAAACTTGAAAAATTGTGAAAATTGTAGTTACATCTTAACTGTGAACACTATCTTTGTTTCCTAATTGTTACAAGAAATGATCTTCTAGTGGAAGAAGTGTAGATGTTAGGCTATTTGTGTTTTCTCTGTTTAGATTAGATTGTGTCTATAACTTTAAGTTTCCTCTAAGTAAGAAACATTATTAGAAGGGTTTTAGGGTAAGTTCTTTCAAAAGTATATCCTCCTTATTATGTATCTTTGTATTTCCCAAAGTACATCTAAGGAGGTGAGAAATACCTTCAAATTATATGACCTATATACTCATCCTTTCAGAAACTCTAAAATTATAGCACAAAAAGCATACTACATGAAGAATACATGGACAGCTGTTCTGTATTCTTTGCTAATTACTGTGTCTGTATCTGCAGTCTAGCCATCATAGCCAACTTTGCAGACCCTGCTATTATCTTTGATATTGTGATAGTTCTGAAAATGTTGGCCTAATAGTCAATTAAATTTCTAACTGTAAGAACCCATTGATTTGAGGGAATCTTACACTATTGTCATCAACCTGACTTATTACAATATCTTGCTGATGGACAGTCATTAATTTTGTACATTATTAGCCCCCACCCCAGCCACAACCTCAGGTATAGAAGAGCCTAAACAGCCTGAGCAATCCAGCATTCTGTATCTACTTGGATAACATAGAAGAGGAACACAAGAACTGAAAGCATGAATAAAATATCTTCTTTGGGCACTTATCAGGCCATAGACAGGTGGATTAGACATTAACCCCAGAGACTCACAACAAAATATTTACTTTGTGTTGCAGAAACTACATCGTAATTAACGTTTTGCTCTTGTCTTAGGAAGTCTGTTTCACAAAGTCTGTTTCTATGTTGTCCCTCTTCATGCAGCCTACAATCCCAGCCATTAAGATGCAGAGGTATCCAGAAGACCCTTGCTGATGACTCTGAAACTGTGAAAGGCAACACCACATTGACCTCCCAGACTTTTAACTACACTGGGTGCTATTGCCTAAAGTAAAAAAGTATAAGCATAAGAGTTCTCCAGGTTCTGCCTGTAATTCCTGCTATTTGAACCTAAGTGGAAGATTACTTGTGTTGTTATGACAGTATGAAGGTGCCTTTTTGTACTTGAGGTTATCCCTTCCTATAGATGTGATGACACATATTTTTTATCATGAATAAAGCACATTCCAGAGCAGAAAAAAACAACAAAAACACAATCACACCATTCTTTATTTTACATTGTCTTAGTTAGGGTTTTACTGCTGTGAGTCGTCACCATTACCAAAACAGCTCTTATAAGGACAACATTTACGCGGGGCTGGTTTATAGGTTCAGAAGTTCAGTCCATTTTCATCAAAGCAAAAATATGGTAATATTTAGGCAGACACAGGAGGAGCTAAGAGTTCAGTATCCTGATCCAAAGGCAAACAGTGGAAGACTGGCTTCCAGGCAGCTAAATGAGGGTCTTATAACCCACCCCCACAGAGACACACTTCCTCCTACAAGGACACACCTCCTATCAGTGCACTCCCTGGGTCAAACATATTCAAACCACCACACACATATAGGATGACCTGGCTGGAAGGTTCTATAGACTACATACTTATGTTATTTGGTTCTAGAAGCTCAGTCACTGGAGGGCCTTGGATCATGAATTGCTCCACAAGCTACATCAACCCTGTCAGTCATAGAGTGGCTTCCTCCCCTGATCTACCTCATTATTATTTTTGGAAGGCTGATGCACTTCTCTGCACATCTTGCCTGTTCTTTTTTAGAAGTGATTCTTTGATGTATGTAACTTTTTCTTGCACTCTTTCCCTTGTGTCTTTGTGGGATGTTCCCACTCTCTTCAAAAATCCAGCTTAAATTCACTATCAAGCTGAAGGCGTACTGAATCATCCAATGCAACAATTTCTGTGTACCCCATATTCTCAATAGTTATTTTATCACGCAGTTACATAAATCACAAACAGTGGCCCATATTTCTGGCTAATTCATGAGAGTATAATGGTATGTAGGTCAAAGACTTTTTTATTTATCTTATGTTCCTATCTAATTAATGCCCAGATAAGCTCATTTTATCAAAGATGTAAGCACCAAGGACACCCTAACTGAATATAACAAAGGCTAATTTAATGGTGTATGGCTTGGTCTCAGTGACAAGGGAAGATGATTAAGGCACTCAAGATTCATCCATTGTATTCTGTGCCTACTCATTGGATGTGACTCACATATATGGACAAAGATACTTTTGCCATGGTTACAGTCCACAGAATGGGATGAGGCAGATTGATCTAAACAATGCACACATGTGAATTATGGCCAAAATGAAGCATGTGCATCCATTGGTGCTTTCTATCATGTCTAGAGTGAAGTCTTGGCCTGTGCTTGACTCTTGGGCAACATTTGGTGAATGAATGAATGATAAAATAAATGAATAATTTAAAAATGAGTCCAAATAGTTGTAATTTCATATAGAATTGGAACAAAAGTGGATCTATGGCCCCACTTTTGGAGAAGAGTCAAAATTCTGTGGGTTAGAATCTCAATATTTTACCTGGACCCAGTTTTTATTATGATTCATTTTATTTGGACATCTCTTCAGCACCCAGGCATTATTGCTATGTACTAAGTTCTCGTAAAAGTAAGGGGTACGGGGTAGTAAAGCTGATCTGTATTGTGTGAATGACCCAGTTTTTAAACTCCATTATGTGCTATTCTGCTGCAGGCATCTCACCCTTAGTATTTTACATGGCATCTTGACTGACTTCTGCAGGAACTTAGTCACACTTCTTCCTTGATAAGGGGAAGGTTCTAGATAACTACTGTATAAATCTAGAGATTTCTGAACCAGAAACATAAACAAATGCATAAAAAATGGTTACATGATTGCCATTAGGTTCTAATTATGAAGTCTTGCTATTTGCCTAGGCATTTGAAACATACTTTACTATATTATACTGGAAATGTTTATATTTAAATATTAATATATTTTTAAAAACATGTTTCTGTCATGGTGCGAAAGGATAAAGAAGTAACTCATATCAATTTGTAAATTTATTACAAATACTGACAACATAAACATGTCTGTGATTGACAATATCTACAAACACTAGGTGGAACACTGTTACTAACAGGCATTGTATGTGTGCATGTGCATGTGTGCATGCATGTATGTGTGTATGTGTGTGTGTGTGTGTGTGTGTGTGTGTGTGTGTGTTTATATTGGTAGGAGTAATGTGGATAGTGGTGTACTGTGAAGTGCACACCAAAGAAGCTGCTTATTTCAGTATCAAGGTGGACTTATGGAACTTGAGTATGATGCAGTGATTCTCTTCATGATTTATTTATTGTCAAAGATTACATTAACAACAATTGCTCATATTCCCCAATGTCATTCTCCTTGAAACCACATTGTTTAAGTCAACAACTCATAAGCATACAAGTAGACTTTTGAGTTAGTTTCTCTCATGGTATAAACTCCTCCGCATCACAGAGGCATACGTTTCTAAATATATTGCTGTGTGAAAAAAGTAAAGAATTTATACCTATATGCAGAAAGTCTATGAAATAGGCAAAATACTTACACAAACATGACTGAGCACCAACCAAGGACTGCCAACCCTAACGGTCTGAAATCTTTTTAATGAAAGTCAAGGTCTCAGAGCCTTCACTTTACCTTCACAATAGAATAGTAATTAATATCTTTTCCTCAAAGACGTTGAATGGTTCTGAAAATACAATTTCACTTCCCTTTGTTCCCTTAAGATTTTGGCAGGAGTAGGGGTAGGCACAGGGATATGTTCTATCTACTAATCAAACAACAACAACAACAACAACAACAACAAAAGGCATTTTTCTTGTAGATGCAATCTGTTTAAAAATCCACATCAAGGTGCTTATTTGGAAATATGTACTATCAGGTCTTCTTTTACACACAGCAAACTACTTTGACTAAGTTCCCATGAAGCCACATAAAGGTTGCATTTTCTAGACATTTATTGCTTTAATGACCATAAATCACCCATATGAGTAAAATATGTACAATAGATTTAAATTCCTTGCTAAGAACTTGGAGCCTGTGACCTCACTCTCCAGTAACCCTTGGGGATTTTTCTGATGCAGTTACAAAGAGTAGAACTACAGCAGAGTCTATGAGGTCAGAAAGCAGTGCCATAAATCTGAATTATGTTATTTTTATTTGTTATAATCCTTCAAGCGTTATCCTAATTATTCTATGCATCTTTCTTTTAGAGATAACTATAGAATATTTTGGTCTTATTTTGAGTTTTATTTCAAGACAAAGGCAAATTTAATTTGTGGTGAGTTTTAAATTTTCTCTCAGCCATATATTGAAAAGACCCCAGAAAGCATTCTATTCAAATGCATTTACAGAAAAAAAGGTGAACAAAGAAAATAAATATAGTAATTTTATTTTAGTAATATTTTTTCACACAAAGCAGGACAGAGAAAAGAACAAGATAGAGAAAGGAACTTATTTTGTCCCCATGTGGTGCTATTTGACTCCTTAGTGCATCCTTTTTAGTCTCCATCTTTAGCTAGTTCTCTGGGTTCAAAGGGCCAGACAGGTTAATAAATGTCTTTATGACACAGCACCTTACATATCTTTAAAATAAAGCATGCGTTGGTTGCAGATCCTCCCCAGGATGAGGGTCAGGGTCATAATTGACAGCTGCCTCCAGAGCAGCAGTCTTGAAGGAGCCCTGTCACATGGAAGAGATTGCTGCCCAGATGGTGACAATGACAGCATTTCCAGAATTAGATGCAAAACCAGATCTGAAATACTAGTGAACAATGGTTCTACTAGCCCCTCAGACACTGTGGTCACTGAATGCCTTCCTGTATTGACCCAACATGACCATGTAGACCAACTTTCAACTCTGTCTTCCACTCTAGGGCATGCATGAAGACAAATACCTAGCCATTTGGACTCACAAATAGTGGATCCTAAGTCTCTGGCTGCAAGATCAGTGAGGGTTTGGTTGGGTTTCTGCCATCACAATGGTTCTTTGTCAATAAACAGACCACAGAAGCCCCAATACCCACTTTCCTGCATCTGAAACAAGACTTCCACAGGATCTTGTTAGGGGGTCAAAGATGATGTCAGTGAAATATTAGTATATAATTTGCTACTTAATTATCCTTGACAAAGAATTAAACATCACAATAACCACAAGGCATCAAACAATACAGACAGTGATGTGTAGGAGATGAGCAGGCTCTGGGCTCCAAGTTAGTTCATCTGTTAGACCTCTACCAATTCCTTTCTAGTAACAATAAAAGCAAAACTCCTTTTGAGTTGTGTTGTAAGGTGAAGATGGGATGAGGATCATCCTGAAGACATGACTAGTTTATAATGTCTCCGTTAACAAACAAAGCCACATTTCTCATAATGTGCTGGAATTAGTAATATTATCTGTTGTAGTTCTCATAGATCATAAGTAGACCAGTTCAACAACAGCAAAAGAGAATAAACAGGAAAAATAAAATCAACTCGAAACCAGGGTAGAAAATACTTGAGCAAAATATTTTATAATCAGTTCTAAATGAAGCGGATATGTAGTAATTAGGACATCACTTGAGGGATTATAACAAGTGAAAATAACAAAGGCACAAAACATACTGAATGCTTTTCTTTCTCCAAGTTATCATTCAACGAAACATAGTAGACACACCTAGCAACTGCTAATTAAATAACTGCAAAAGCTACAAAATAAATAACAGAAAGAAAATTACTACTGTGCTTTATTGAAAACTCAATAAACAGAAAAATCCTTTCCTTAAGTGTTAGAAAATACACATCACAAATATTTATCACTAAGGGAAAATAAATCAGAACAAAACAAGACAATTGAATCATCTTTCAGTTTCCACTGACCTAAAAACAAAACAAAACATAATTGACCCCAGAAAACCAAAATTGACAAAATTTAAGGGGAAATTTCTAGTTTCTTACGAGATTCAGTTTTGTCATGTGATAGTTTTCTGGAAACTGTCTTATGAGAGGTTGCTTTTGCTGAAGTAGACACGTGGGAGGATATTTTTCTGAGAAGGGACATGTGGTGCTTTTTCTGGAAGCAGCCTGTCAAAAGGGCATGTGATATTTTGCTAAAGCAGATGCTTGAGAGAACATGTGATATTCATAAAGGGTACAAGCATAGCCCAACAGACAATGGATATTGTTGTATGGCAACGGTTTGCCTTCCCACTTGTGGCTGGTCTTTGTTATGCTTTGCTGGCTCTGATCATCAGTGACAATGCTATATAGTATTGGTTCACCTTGGCACTCTTTGCTGATCATCCTTTGTCATAATTTGGTAGAGAGAGATGGATCAAAAGACTCATAGTGGTGTTTTGGCATCTTCTTGCCACTTCCACAGACCTGGGCCAATTGGCAGTCTTGTTTCTTCTGAACTGAGCTGCTATTGCTGGTTCATGAATGGTGTTTGTGAATGGACTGAGCTACATCTGCAATTTGTATTAACTTAGCTGCTGAAATCCTGACAATGCAGACTGGAATCACCACCAAAGAACTATTTCTAAACAGAACCCCTTCCTCCTTTGCCCTATTTAATCTTTCCTTTCCACTGCCTTTGGTGGATGGTGGGCTAGAAGAGAAGTTAAAGCATTTAAGTATACTTAATTAAATAGGTTTTGAAAAATACAAACCTACAAAAAATAGTTTTAATAAATATAAAGTTCATGAAAATATACACAGTATAGAAAAAGACAAGTGGACTGATGGAGATTGCTCTACTCATAAAAGCACATGCTATAAAAGGATAATGCATCACAAGTCAAGCTCAGGAAAAAATATAGATTAAAACCAAAAATTAAAAAGAATAGTGACTGTACTAACAGTTCATCACACTGTCATCAGAAAAAAAAAAAAAAGCATATTCTTAGAAGAATGTCTCTCTCCTATTCACCATCCAAGGTTACCAGACCTTCCTCACCACTCTCTTGTAGGATTTACCTGAATCATTAGCAAGCAAGCCTCCCCTACAGCTAAATGCCAGCACTGTGAAAGCTCTGCATAGAACCTTCTTCTAAAAGTCAACCAGAACACAAAGCCCATTACTACCTTTGTATATATAGTTCATATTTTAATAATAGCAGAGAGGGTTTTATATATTGTAATTATTATAGACTTTACATGCCCAAAATTATAGTGTATACATATATGTATATGTATACAAGACAGTATACATAATATACACACATATACACATATACATATATAATGTGCATATATCTATATATAACAATATGTAATATACGCATATGCATATATATGTAATTATTATATACATGTCTATCCTTATCTGTTTTCTTTTGACATTTTTAATTTTATACTGCTTAATTTTTGTTTCTCTTCTCTTAAAATGCAACACAGTGAAGGAAGTTATTCTTTTAGACTTTATTTATTTCACATGTGTGTGTTTCCATCTGTGTGAGTCTGGTCTGTGTGTGTGTGTGTGTGTGCATGTGTGTGAGAGTGGAACTCATGTAGAGGTTAAAAAAAAGTTATGCGGGTCAATTATTTTTCTTTTCTCTACCATGAATGTCTGTTATTGAACTTAACTTGTTTGGCTTCATAGACAGCATCTTTTAAATACTGAGTCTACTTGCCAGCAGAGGAAATTATTCTTTTACTCATTATACATCCCTGGTATTTGAATGATGGACTAAACTAAATAACTATGCATTTAGCTTGCATAGAAATGTCAAGAAAATATATGGTTATCCAAAAATATAAATTCTTAATATTAATTTCACATGAAAGAACAATGTTAATTAAAGTTAATGCCAAAGCAACATGATAGACACCTGGAAAGCAAGAGATACAAAGACCAAAATGAAAGGTAAATGTCATCCCACAAACCATGTGTGGTGGAGAATGTCTGTGATTGCCGCACTGGGCAGCCTGAGACATGATGACTGGCATCAGTTCGAAGCCACTCTGGACTACATATTGAATCCAGGCAATCCTGAGCTACAGCGTGAGGCCATAAATCAGAAATACTAATGTGGTGAAAGAAATGGATGGTCTACTGTGTAAATCAGCAAGATCGAACCTTAAATACATATGCTAATTTTATATCTGGTACTGTGATGAAACACTCCACTGAAAAGAAATTTAGGGAAAATGGGTTTGTTTTGGATTACAATTCCAGATTACAATCTATCCTTGTGAAAACCTCTCAGAGATGGGTGCTTGGCTACCTGCTTCTTGTGTTAACTACAGCTCGGAGCCCTGCCTAGGGAATGGTGACATCCATAATTTGCTGCATCTTCCTGTACCATTTCACAATCAAGACAATTCAATCCGATCTAAACACAAACACAAATTTATTATTGAGGCTGTGACTCTAGGTTATGTTGAGTTGCCATGGAAACCAGCCCATTAAGACATAAGTCAGAAGGAATAGGTCAATGTATACAAGAATATGTTGCCATTTGTAGACAATATAATGGAAAGAAGCAGAATGGTTCGAGAATGGTCACTCACCTGAGGGTAATATAAGCCACTGTTGTTGATTCTGAGCTCCTTCTTTCAGCCTTTGAAGGTACAAGATTGGTTATACAAATTCCTTTCACACAAGTAAGCTTCCTCATCCATGCCCCTGTGCACTTAGGAAGTATTCTACATGCTATCGCTCTACAGAAGTTTATAGAAGTCTCACACTCCAAGCAGTTTATGCTTACTCTTAGTCACCAGATACTTTGTTTGTATCCCTGGCAGCAGCCCCTATTTCAATCCTAAGAAAGTAAAAATATGAAATAAAAGGAGACCTTTATTATAATACCATTCTGTTGGGCAACCTTGCTATTAAGGTTGCAGTCTCCCACGCCTGGATGACTTTCTGAGCTTGGTACCTTTCTTTGAGTGGCTTCCCTGTCTCTGCCTTTCTTTTTCTGGAGAGTATCCCTAAACACAGGTGTCTGGCCTTGTCTGGCACTGTCTGAAAAGTGACCATATATTAGGATGTCTGCAAGGTTGCATAACTCAGCACATGTCCTGCTCTGGCTTTGTGCCTGCATGATAATTAGGTGCTGTCCTATAACCAGCCAGCCTTTCCTGCTCACTTGCTGCTATGATCTATACTCAAAAAAAGACCCTTTTCCAATTTTGCACCAAGCTCAGAAAGCTAACCAGTCATAGGGGATTGCTTCTTTAATAGCAAGTTTCCCCAATATCTCCTACTGTTTTATTTCAGGGTGTCATCATGAGTTTCAAGGGCCTTATAACCTGCATTGTAGGGGTACAGGACCTGATCATGAGCCATAACTTGGTTGATGGCAATTTTAGCAATGATGGTAATCTGTTGTCAGAGAAACTATAAGGCAGGGAGAAAACATCAAAATGAAACATAACATAATTAAAGGGCTTACAAAGGGTAGACACCAAGAAAAATTGGAGGGGTGGGAAGTCTTTTGTTTATAATAAATGAATAAGGCGTGACATAATCATCTACAACTACTTTGTGCTAACATGGGGTGGGGGGCAATGTCATAGTGGGGGAAAATGTAGAATGTTAGCCAAATTCAGTAAGAGCAGTCTGTTTTGCTTGCTATCTGCGTTGTGCGACCATCTGGGGTTAGGTGTATGTAGGCACACTTGAAGCAGTCTGTGAGACTGGGCTGGAGCACCTGTCAGTAAGTGTTTTGGGGATGTCCTGGGTACATGTTTTGAATAAACATCTGGCTTCGACAAGATGCTGGAATAGATACATGTTAAGGGTAGAAGATGTAGATAAACAGGTCAGAGGAAAAAATTGTTGGGTGTACATTTGAAACTTTTAGGCCCATTGGCTTGGTAGTTGGAGGGGGGTAGGATGTATCAGCACCAGGGAAAGGAGACTAGAAATAGGCAGCTGATGAGGTAATCAGGCTGTGGACTGACAATACTGATCTGGAGTCCATTTGACCTGTGAGAGGTGAATCCAAGTGGATTCCCTGAAGCTTATAAGAATCTTTTTGAAGTTCATGAAAGGAGATACATTTTAGATATGTTAGTATCACCACTGTTTAATGTAAACAGTCTGAACTTTGAAGTCTCAACATAACAGAAGCATAAATCTGAAGGATTTTTATTCTTTTTATGTAATTTACTTTCTTATAACCATTCAAGTTTCTTCATGTCCTCTAAGCTTCCTAACTTGCATTTATCAA
Organism: Mus musculus; assembly: GCF_000001635.26. Lineage (NCBI taxonomy): Eukaryota > Metazoa > Chordata > Mammalia > Rodentia > Muridae > Mus > Mus musculus. Next base: position 156,216,854 of record NC_000069.6, on the reverse strand, counting down.
CTTCAAAATAACACCTTCCTAGACCCTCAGATGTTTTCTCTTTTCCTCTCATATAAATCACTTTCAGATCATCATTCTAATTTTTTTCAACCTTCATAACTTGTATTTACCAAGTGTCTTAGTTAGGGTTTGACTGATGTGAACAGACATTATGACCAAGGCAACTCTTATAAGGTCAACTTTTAGTTGGGGCTGGCTTACAGGTTCAGCGGTTCAGTCCACTATCAAGGCAGGAAGCATGGAGCATCTAGGCAAGCATAGCTCAGAAGGAGCTGAGAGTTCTACATCTTCATCTGAAGGTTACTAGCAGAATACTGGCTCCCAGGCAGCTAGGATGAGGGTCTTAAAGCTGACACACCTACTCCAGCAAGTGACACAGTGACACACCTAATCCAATAAGGCCATACTTTTTTTTTTTTTTTTTCTGAGACAGGGTTTCTCTCTGTAGCCCTGGCTGTCCTGAAACTCACTTTGTAAACCAGGCTGGCCTCCAACTCATAAATCTGCCTGCTTCTGTCTCCTGAGTTCTGGGATTAAAGGCATTCGCCACCATGCCCAGCAAGGCCATACTTTTTTTTTTAATTTTATTTAATCTTTTTATTTTTTATACTCCAGATTTTATCCCCCTCCCAGTCTACCCTCTGACTGTTCCACATCCTGTCTCCACCAGGATGTGGTAACCCCCTCACCCCCTAACCCACCAGCCCTCCCCAATCTCTGGGGCTGACATTTTTACTGATGCTATGGTATGCTTACAGATAGAAGCCTAGCATGGCTGCCCCAACAAGATCTCAAAGAGTTGGATGCAGATACTTAAAAAAAAATCATTAGATATTTTCTATATTTACATTTCAACTGTTATCCCCTTTCCTAGTTTTCCCTCCAAAAATATCCTATCCCCTCTCCCCTCCCTCTGCTCCTTAACCCACCCACTCCCAATTCCTGGCCCTGGCATTATCCTATACTGGGGCCTAGAACCTTCACAGGACCAAGGGCCTCTCCTCCCATTGATGATCAACTAGGCCATCTTCTGCTACATATGCAGCTAGAGCCCCTAGATGCAGATACTTACACCTAACCAATGGAGAGATGCTGCAGACCCCTGTGGTTGAAGTAAGGCCACACCATCTAATAGTGCCACTCCTCCCTGGGCTGAGCATATACAAACCATCACCCCACCCTCAAAACACCTGTTTGTACTCTCAAACACTTTTTTAGAAGTTTTTTATAGCCTGTGACTTCACATAAGCTATAAACTTTACATTTTTCCTATCTAATTAATCACTATTCACCATGAGACACATGCGGTTGATCATATGGTCAAGTTTTCAACATATTATACAGCTGTTTTTCAAATTTAGTATTAGCAGGTATGAGACTCCAAAACAAATGCAGTTCACATCCCCTCTGCCCTTTGTAAACTTCCTACATAATCTGAGGTCTGGATTTTCACCATCCAACTCCTTTGGTTCAGCCAGACAACTTTAAAAGCTACTCTTTCCTTCTCTTTACTATGCCTGTCTCCTGCCTTGACTTGCTTTTCAGACAACATAAAAATTTCCATCAAAATTCTTCTCTTGGTTTCTTTCAATAGTCTAGAATATATTGTCACTTCATGGGTCTTTGCAATCCTGACATGATATAGTATAAATGTTTCAAAAAAAAAAAAAAAAAAAAAAAAAAAACAACCAACCAAACAAACAAACTCCTAAAGAAGAGAGAGGATACTATACATGTAAGGCAATGTCAGGACAGGAAAGGGTTAATAAATTGGAGGGCATGCCAAGGACCTTGGCTGAGAGAGCTGTCATCACAAGGTCACAGATTGTATTGTAGCTTATTTGGTTATCAACAGTGTAGAATTAGCTTTAGGAAGGGGGGGTTCTCAGTGGGCTGAAAGGAGGGGAATTTTTGGCGTTGGATAATGGGGGGAAATTTAAAGTTTAAACTATTTGTTTAAACAACAGTCTGTCTTTGGTGGTTTTCAGTTCTGGTGGGGTGGTCATCAACCATGAATACCCAGAGCTGGAAACTGCCAGCAGGGACGAAAGCAGAAAGCAGAGGGGGAGGCAGAGCCAGCCATGGGACTGACAGACCCCTGTCTACTCTTGCCTGTGTTGAGGGGGCTAGGGGTTGATGAGGATCTTCCTAAACTTTTTGTAAGGTCCTCAAGAGTTCAGCTTTGCGGGCTCCAGGTTAAAGAGACTTTTGTGATAGAGTCCTGTAGAGTGCAGAATTGCTGGGTGAGGGAACAGGAAGCAGACGAGGCTGAGGACCCATAGTTTTCTAATCTGTGGAAGTGTTTTAAGTGATGAAATAGTCCTTATGATAGAAAAGAGAAGAAGGGGCACCAAGGATGCTCACCACTCCTTAGGCAATTATTCCCCAAGGAATTGACATGGCTCAGCCGTTCTGCAGATTTAAGAAACTGACTGCCCTTCTAATGGCTAATGGACTTTAAATGGGCTGCTGCAGCACCACTTTTGTTGTTTGTTTTTATTTTATTTTATCTTATTTTTTATGAAAGGCTAAAAGTTTATTGCCTATTCCCTGGTAACTGATAGGGGTATAGAAAGAGAGAAGGGGAGTCTTTGGCCAATATCATCAGGTAGCCGCCCTTACCAAGAGGTGTCAGTTTTTCTGCAAACGGTATCTAGAACCACATGAAGGCACAATCCCAAAGTAAAGCAACGAAAGGAAAGGAGATGATTTATCCTAAAGTTGGATAGTCAGACTAAAGTGACACTACCGTTTGAAGTTATATTCACAAACTCTGCACATTCCAGGGGTCCTTGTTCATGTGTATCCAAGGACCCCCCATTCTCCCTGGAGGATAGCCTCTGGGGAACTTATAAGTTGACCATATGGAAAATGGGTAGACATTAGTAAAGCATACTAAAATTCATAGACAGTATTTCTTGTTTGCTTCTTCAAGTACTACTGTAACATTTGAATAATGCATTTCTTAAACATTTGTAATTTTGATTAAGTTTAATTTTATCCTCTCCCATACTTACAACAATTGGTTTATGCAAGTGAACAACTGAGCTACTTTTATGCAATTCTGAAGTCATTGAAGACCTTTGGAAGTTTGCATGAATGTGGGGCTGAGGTAATTTATGTTTCTCTGAAAACATTTAGGAAAACCTATGGCATAGCCAAAAGAAAGTGCTACTTAGTCTCTCTTCCATATTACCTGTGGTATCTGTGTTAACAGAGACCTTAGAAATGCATGATTATTAATTATTTCCACACCCACAAAGTGACTGTCTGGGCTACTCCTTACTCACTGGAAGCTTTACCAGGCTATACTCTATCTTGTTTCCTAACCAAAGAAGTATTCTTGGGGTCTTGAGGATTTTGAAGGGAACTGAAGAGGGCATGCACACAGGTGAAAGCTAAGGCTAGTGAGCAATGTGCCCCTCCCTCTTCTCTAACGTAGTTACAAAATTGTTTTGGAGAATAATTTCTGTGAACTACTGAGAAATGTGGGCAAAGTTATGATTAGCATACTTCCCTGGAATTGGTTGATAAAATTACTTTTATTAACTGGTTGGTTAAAAAAGATTTTATTTTATATTAAATTATACATATTTGGGTAGATGTCTGACTGTGGATAAGTATGTACATATGAGTTCCTGTGACTGCAGAGAATAGAAGACTCGGTTTCCTTGAAACTGGAATTACAGGTGATTGTGTGCTGCTCTATATATGTGCTTAAACCAAACTCATAACTTCATAAACAATACACTGCATTCTCTTAACTGTGGAGCTATCTCTCTAGCCCTTAACTAGTTGTTAAATGTATTAACTTTGAAGGTCAAAATGATGGCAAATGTACAAGTTGTTCAGCTTGCTATTTTTGTATTTAAATAACAGTTCAAGTGCAACTGCTTGACTTTCTCATAGTTTATATTTCGGTCCCCAGGATTTGGTTATGGGTCATTTTTCTCTACACATTGGTATTTTAAGGAGAACACTAGTATTTTCACTGCCCCTGGAACTTTGATTTCTGATACTTAACTATCTCTGAAATCTACAACATTTAATTTGGACAGGCAGGAAACATGGCAGTGTCTAGGCAGACATAATACTACTGGACAAGGAACTGAGAGTTCTACATCTAGATTCAAAGGCAGCAAGCAGAGGACTCTAACCCTTCCTGCACAGTGACACAGCTCCTCCAATAAAGTCACATCCATTCTGACATGGCCACAACTCCTACTAGTGCCACTTTCCATGAGTCAAACATATTCAAGTCACCACACCATAGTTGCATATATTTATAAAATACAAATATTCTATACAAATACAAATATTGATATTTCAATAGGAGATTGGTCAAATCACAATAATTATCATATGCATTTACAACAACTATTGCAATTCTTTGTGCTAATGTAAAAAGTCCTCTTAGCTAATTCATGTATACAGTGTTCATTGCAGTCACCTTGACATTGCAATGGGTATCAGAAGTCATTCTTCCTAAGGAACACTACCTTCATATGAATTGATCGAATCTTTCATTTTTCTATACTGACCAACTGCCTCAGGTACTTATTTTCTTTTCTCTCTCTCTCTCTCTCTCTCTCTCTCTCTCTCTCTCTCTCTCTCTCTCTCTCTCTGGCTCGCTCGCTCTCTCTTTTGTTTGTTTGTTTTTTCGAGACAGGGTTTCTCTGAGTAGCCCTGGCTGTCCTGGATCTCACTTTGTAGACCAGGTTGGCCTCGAACTCAGAAATCCGCCTGCCTCTGCCTCCCAAGTGCTGGGATTAAAGGCGTGCGCCACTACCGCCTGGTCTTATTTTCTTTTCGGATTCAGAAAAACAAAACAAAACAAAAAACAAATCCTTTCAGACATGTTTAATGGTTGATTATCCAAGTGGAAATCCTGTGATGGTGTTGGACATTCATGAAGCTGTAGTTGGAGCAGCCATTATGAAAACAGTGTGAACTGCAGTCTGGCTGTTTAGTAGATACATGCCTTTACCCTTATCCTCCACATTGCTTCCTCTTCCTCATGATTAAGTTTTAGTTAATGATCAGCTCCCAGAAAGCCACTTATCTGCAATCCTAAACACAGCCTTTCATCCACAGCACCACATCTGACATGTATTTTATCTTTGCTGCACTCAGCATATCCAAAAATTGTATTTCTGTCTTATATATTTATTGTTTATCCAAAAACTTATGTTTCTCTGGGGAAATAATTGTTGCACTGCTCCATGGAGCTAGAAGAATGGCAGATATATTTGAAAGTTGTGTGTTTCTTAGTGGGTCTGTTTGTTGAGAGTTTATTATTTGCTTTGTGGTCACCAAATATAGTTACTTCTAGATTGTTTTCTCTAAAAGTGTAATAGTTAGCAGCATTAACAGCAACATCATTTTGTTGGAAAAATCGATGTTTGAATAGTTAATGACTGACCAATACCATAAAATTAGTGTATAGAAATTAGTGTATAGCAGATACGGGTTCTGCAGTCAAGTGATCTATCACTCTAATAGACTAATTCACAAACTAGAACCTTTGATGTTTGCACATATATTTTATAAGTGCAGATACTTAGGCAGTATAGATTTAATAAGATGACACATTAACTTACTTTTTCCTTTCTCATATACATATATATGTATATGTATGAAAACATTACAACTATAAATCAGAATATTATTACCATCAAGTCGAAGGTAGGACGAGGTGTGCAGCATTGTTATTATTCTAATATTTGTAATTTAGAATGCGCTACAGATTTTGAAGTTGAATTTCCTTCATTAATTATTCCCAGTCATGTTGCCGTGGTTACAATTACTCATAGTAACTGAAGCTGTCTGAGACTGAGGCAGAGCATGAAGAATACTGGGTCAGATTTCCACTGAGCTACATGGAATGGAAATTTTATCATCTTCCAATTTAAGGCTCTCCAAATTCCCCTAAAATGTTTTTATTAGAAATGTATCACATAAGGGAAATGCACATTTGGATAATTTTAATTTAGTTATCACAAATTTTATTCTAAATTGGTACCACTTATTTCTAGACTACCACATTTGCCTTTATCAACAATTTTATTCAGCCACATACCCTTGTACTTGATGTGCATTTAAATAGACTTTATTCAATGTGTTCCTGCTTAGGAAGTATTAAGAAAACAGATTTTAAGCAGCAAGTATACCACATAATTTCACCAAAAGTAACATATAAATGTGATCATTTAACCTGCCACAAGAAACAAGTTTTGTTTTACTTTGTCTCTCTCCAGAATGCAAGATACAGAGCATTTAAATATCCCTAACATAGTTTCAACAATTATGCATGTATAATCAAAAGAAATAAAATTAGAGAAAAATATCAAGATGATCTCACGTCTGTATGTATGGAAAAAGTTGAATTTTATTTTATACCTCAAACATTATGTACAAAGTACGATAATAAGGGCTATAAAGCTTGTTCACAAGTACAAGGGTCTCAACATTGCAATGAAACGTTGTGATGTCCCTATTGTTTTTAATTGTAATGGTATTATTATTTAATATAATATAAACTTGAGTATGATATTATTTAACTTTATTACTATTATCACGATTGTCACACCCAAGTCTGTTTACATGTTAGAAGAAAAACCATCAAACAACCTGCTCAAAACCATGTTGTTTTTATTTCCTATCAAATATTTTTACTTTAGTGTTAGTGCTCATCTCTCATTTCGTGATAAAAATACTAGTGCCACCTACCTAGTGTTTATTGTAATAATGACAAAACCCCTGAGAGCTGTATTATACACAATTTTGTTTCTCAGTAGGAACTCACAATAGCTATATTCTATAAGGATTTGGAAATGTGCTTCAAAAAGCTATGGATATCAGGAAAGGTAGATTTCAATATCATAAAAGCTCATTTTGTCTTTTCAGGGGGTATTTGTAACAAAAATTATACTATGTGGATAGCTGACTATCTGTGAGCATAAGAAAGATACAGAAAGCTTACATCTACTCTAGGACATGGCCATGTGTGTTGCAGGGACCTTGTGTGAGGGAGAGTGCAGATAAATTTCTTGTTGTATGTGGTACCTTTGTACTTTAAGTTTTATTTCTTAATACTTCCTAATCAGGAATACACCAATGAAGTCTGTTTTTAAAAACATGTCAAGTACAATGCTATGTGGCTGAATGAGATTGTTGATAACGGCAAATGGTAGCATAGAGACAAGTGGCACAAATTTAGTATAAACTTTGTGATAACTAAATTAAAATTATCCATATGTACATTTCCTTTATATGATATATTGCTAATAAAAAAACATTTTGGGCAAATTTGGAGAGCCTTAAATTGGAAGCAATTCTTTCTTGCTATTTCTTTGTGAGTTTCTGATAAATATTCTTGTTCAAAATCCATCCAAATATTTTGTACAAACACTTTGTAAATGTAAGCAGTCAGTGATGAAATCACACATTTCCCAAAGTTGGCACTTATAACAAAGGTTGTGAAGAGAGCAGAACATGGAGGGCTGAGAGGAGCAGCCATGTCACAGGCACATTTAGAAACAGCCAGGAAATCCCACGTAATTTGAATCAATTTTTCAAACTCACTGATGCATCCTGTTTCACCTGGGACAGTTTTAGCAATGAGGTTGAAACTTAAGGAGAATATTTCCTGGCATTTGACAATAAACCATGGTCACTTGGAAATTGCTTAGCCAGCTTCTGTAGAGGTCCAGATATGACTGAGTTTAATACTTACAATCTCATTGATTGGAAAGTGGATGAATGGCTCAAAGTACAAAAGTGAACAGATGTGGTTCCAAGCTCTGTCAGACAGATGTACCAGAGTAGTCAGCAGTATGGTCGAATGGTAGACAAGAACTTTATCAGAAACCTAGGCTAGGAAATAGGGATAGATTTTTATTGAGACAAATCTTAATTGTCTTTCCTGGGCATCTCACAGGTGTCGAAGAAGATGTTACATTGCTTTGGACTCTCTTTTCAGTCACACTTCAACATCAACCTTTTATGAAAGACAGGGCTACTGCTCTTGGGTCAGAAAGCAGCCATTCCAGCATCCATGACAAAGGTCAGGGCCCTAAGCCAGGAGCTGTGGACATTCTCTTAAACACCTTCCCTGACATTTAGGCAGAAAAACGAAGGACATATATTTATAATGGTTTTATTTTTGGTGTAATGAGTAATGCACACTTGGCCTCTCACCCAGAATCCTTGTGCCTTCTGATAGGGTAAATTGTTAGCCTGCAGGATGAATACCTGAGCCTTCACAGCAGCACACAGAGCACTCTTCTTAGAAAGGATTCAAAACAGACTCCATAGCTGTGGTAAAAATAGCTAGTTTGAGTAGTACCTGGGAAAAGTTGATGCTAGCTTTGGAGTCTGCTAAGGGAGAAGTCAGATTCTTTGTGAATTCCCAGGATCCACAGCACATGTGAAATCCAATGAACAAATACAATAGAAATAATATTAAAGTTGTTAGTCAGCATCTGGCCTGAGGGCATAAACAAAAATATTTGCAAAAAGGCATTTCCCATATGAAAGACATATATGTTTAATAAGAAACTGTAAATACATAGAAGTTGAGAAAAGTGTGTATGCATCATGCAGAACAGATACGTTCAATTGTTTTGGTATGTGTGTTCTTTCACATAAATCACAAGAAGCAGGATTTTCAAAAATAGAATGTACACATTTTTGTATCTTAACATAGAAACATCTTGACAGTGATTCAGGTCAACTAACATTCATGAGAGAAAATATATTAATATCACAGGACAGCCAGCCTAGCTGATGAGTTTTCTGCTAGATCTGTCCTTAATAACAAAAATGCAGACTTTCTTTACTCAACCATCTGGGCATGGCTGCATTTTGATTAAAAAAAAAAAGGAAAAAAATAACCTATTTAACTAAACTTTAATACATACAAATCTGGAGAAAAACTAGAAATGGAATAATAGATTTAAGGTTCACAATAGAAATTATCAATGACTTGAACTCCTAAATTTGTGCAGAGAAACAAGTGTCTGTACTTAAATCTTCATTTAATATTTCTATCACCTAAGTATAGTGACTGTTAATGAATTAGTTTGGAGTCATTAAGAAAGTAAATTTCAGAAAACTAATTCTGATGTGACAGAGACAAGATTGAAGGATTAGTCAGGGAAAATGTGCCCAAATATTATGAGCTCCATCATTATATATGAATTAGTATAAAAATGAGGAAACTTCAATTGAGAATTGACTTCAATCATGTTTCTTTATTTAGATATTATAGGAATTAACTCCATTAACTAATTAAAATTTGCAATAATAATTGTAATACATTTTCATTTGGTGAAAACAAAGATCATTTATTCCTTTGATGAGCATTTTGTCAGAGAACTTGCCATAGGCAGTGTATAAGGTGAGTCAGAAGCAAGGCATGCCTTTGATTATTGTGGTCTGTTGCAGGTGTTGTATGCTGAAGGTTGAAAGCCCACCAAACTAGAAGTAAATGTTTTCTTTTTTTTTTTTTTACAAAAAAAAGATTGCATATTTTTTATTGGTTATTTTATTTACTTACTTTTCAAATGTTATTCTCATTCCCAGTTCCTCCCCATAATCCCCCTATATGCTCCTCCCTGCCTCTATGAACCTGCTCCCCAATGTTTTCTTAAAAGACCTATAAGTTGAGAATATTTTAACATTACCCTATAAAATTACAATTGAAAATAAAACCTTATCAATGCATTCTCAGATCAAAGTGATGAATGTATACTCTATATATGTTTAGTTAATTTATGAAGGTTAGAAAAAACATGGGAATATTAAAGATGGATAATATAACTGAAGGTATTATTTATTTCATATTTTGTGATATTAGAATAAAGAACTCTTTATTCTGCAACCTAGAGGACTTACCTTAAAAGAAAACTATTATTTACATCTTCTATGTGGTAATTTCCTCTGAGGTAAAACCTTCTGTCTTGGATTAGTTCTGTAAGAAACTACATTAAACTCAGCACATGTGAATCAAACTCAAGAGACAAACAAAAACTTCAGGAAATCCCTGAAACTGACAAGATTCACTCCACAACTCTTCCCCATGTGTATATAGTTATGGACTCCTGGGAGACAAGCCTAAACCAGCTGAACTCTATGGAGGGACTGAGAAGAACCCAACTGCCTTAGAAGAAATAATCCCAATGAAATTCATTGATTGATGAAGATGGACTTTGATAGCATCCAGACTATGGTCTGTCTTAATTCCCTGGGTTAGTAGACATTTGTTTGAGTTTCCATAGGAACAGTGCCACACAGCATCTAAAATTCTCTAGATCCTATTCCTATTTGACAAAGTAATAAACAATGCTATTATATAAGTGTAATTAATACTAGAAAATTCCAGTCACCTGGGTTTGGGCAAGTCATCAGTCATTTATTTCATTATGAACACATAAGATTGATGGTTTATTTTTCTTTACTCTCATTTAGATGAAGTTCAAGTGTACAAACAATAATCTTTTTAATTCCTAAGAAAATAATGATTTTTAAAATGGTTAATGACTATGTATCAGGATTTACAAATGTGTATTTGAAGAGGAATATGAAATATAGAGCAGGATAATGTTCTTTTACATGGACGAGGTGAAGGGGCACTGTTCCATGTATAGGCATTTCATGAGACTACTTCAAAGTCTCTAGGTATAGTTAGTTGCTCCCGGTCGCTCCCTATAACATCGAAAATCTGTTTCCTTTATGTCTCATTGTTTCACAAATGCATATACTTTGGAGAGTTTCTGTCTCAAGTTTCTGACCTTTTCCGTTTTTATTCAGCCATATTAAACAGTGGATGAATCTATGAATAAACAAGAGCACAGAGCTGTCATTGCTTCAGTCGTGTATGGAGCTGCAGTATGCTTGGATAAGTAAAAGATCTCGTTCAACAACTATGTGCATAGTGGGTAATATAAAATGATATTCAGTATCATAAGTGAGAGAACCAAGAAGTACATTTGCAGTTATTGTGGAACCCTTGATCTTAGGAGACACCTTATTCTTTGCATTATTGATGCTCTGCTATGTTTTAGACATAAAAAGGTTAAAACCATACCTACCAAATCTCCGGTATTAACAATATAGTCCCCAGTGGCTGGCTATATGGAGATGAGAAAGAATCATTGATGGAGTCAGAGCAGGTAGTGCCCGATTGCAGTTGGTGGGTTCATTCAGGGTACATCTTTGAGAACTTCTTCAGGCACTACTTACTTTTCATTCTCTGCCTCCTGCCTCCTGGTGACCCCGAAGTAATCCAATTTACTTCACCACATATTCACAATCATGAACTTTCTTCTACCACAGTCCTGAAATCAACAAAGCTAAGTGGTCACACACTGAAACTCTGAAGGCATGAATAGAAACACAGCTTCTCTGTACTGGTCAGGCTCTAGCAGAGCCTCTCAGGAGACAGCTATATCAGGTTCCTGTCATCAAGTACTTCTTGGAATCAGCAATAGTGTCTGGGTTTGGTGTCTGCATATGGGATAGATCCCCAGGTGGAGCAGTCTCTGGATGGCCTTTCGTTCAGTCTCTGCTCCACTCTTTGTCGCTGTATTTTCTTTAGACAGGAGAAATTCTGGGTTAAAATTTTGGACATGGATAGGTGGTACCCCAGAGCTCCCAGGGACTAAACCACCAGCTAAAGTGTACACATGGAGAGACCCATGGCTCCAGCTGCATATGTAGCAGAAGACGGCCTTTTTCCTGTGAACGTTTGATGCCCCAGTATAGGGGAATGCTAGGGCGGTGAAGCAGGAGTGGGTAGGTGGGGAGCACCCACATAGAAGCAGGGGGGAGGGGAGGTGGGATAAGGGTTTTCAGCAGGGAAACTGGGTAGGGGGATAATATTTGAAATGTAAATAAATAAAATACCCAATAAAAAGAAGAAATGCAGCTTCTCTCCTTTCAAGATGTTTCCAAAGGTATTTCTCATGGTGCTGAGAGGAGACCGAAACAGACTTCACTGTGTGTCTTATTGACTGAGTACTTGTTAAATCACTAAGAAGAAAGTATTTTCTGAGGACTTGTAGTATATGAACAACTGCTTATGAAGCTGGGTTGACACACAGTGGGAATGTACCATGACAGCATTCAAATCCCAATCAGCTATGATTATAAAGCTCAATAATTCATGACTAAAACTTTTACATACAAAATATGCCCTCTTCATTTCATAATTACTACAAAGGAAATAAATGTAGAACACATCAGTGAAGTTTACAACAGTATACTTAAAAACAGACTTAGCTACTATTGCTGTTGCTGTGATGCCCAAATTCCAAGCTCCAGCCCATCATTGATGGGGAGCCTCAGGGGCCGGAGCCCAAGGCATTAAAGAGCAGAAAGCAGACGATGAGTGTATATGTCATGTACAGCTTTATTTTTCCTTTCCATGTGGAGCAGATTATAGCTCATGGGTTCCACCCACATTCATGATAGTTCTTTATATCTCCATTAACTCAGTTAGGGAAATTCTTGACAGTCATGGCCAAAGACCTGTATCCCAAGGAATTCTAGCATTTGGTTGAGTTAACATCTAATCATAACCATCACAAACACTCAAATGGAAATTTGGCTTTATAGTGTATAGGAGGTACCCAAAATAATAGAGAAAGGGGTGTCTTTCAAGATCTCAAGATGGCAAATGGCCACTTGAAGACAGGAATGTCATAGGAGACAAAGCCTGGCTGAGAATGAAACATGCTTGGGTGGAAGAGATTCAGAAAATGGTAAAATATTGAGCTTTGGAATACATTGTGAACTTTCCCACCATACATACATACATACATACATACACACATACATACACACATATATACACACATACATATATACACACATACATATATACACATACATATACATACATACATACACACATACATACACACATACAAATACATACATACATATATATACACAAACACATACATGCACACATACACATATATACATACATACACATACATATATACACATACACACACACACACACACACACAAACATATATATATATATATATATATATATATATATATATATATACATACATACATACACACACACACACATACACACATATGTATACTCTGAATGGAAGTGTAGCATCTAGATACTGGTGTTTTGGTAATTCAGTGAGACGACATGAAAATTGGCTACAAGTACAGACGAGCAACCTAGATCTAGATAAGAGAAGATAATCTTTCAGATTAGGGTGAGGAAAACAGTTAAGGAAATAGGATCATTCATAGATGAATCATAAAAAACAAAACCTTCAGGTTTGTAGACAGAAGGTGAAGAATCATTGACAATTTTATGGATTTTGCCAAAGAAGTAAAGACAAGAGGGGAATACAAGAATGAATTACATATTTTTTCCTTTTATTAACACCTTTAAACACAACTGTGAAATGAATAAGAATAAGTAACATATGCTGCTGCCTCGTACATCGTGTGGGGACAGGCAGTCAGTTTCTGAATCAATAAGCACTTTGATTACACTGTTGCTGAGAAACAATGCCTAAAAACATATTCCAGTACAATTTCTGTGTAATCGGTTCCTCCTGTCCCATCAAGTGTGACAGTGTATTATTATATATTGACAGAAAACATCAATATGGATGATGTTAGACAGCGTGAGGAAAGCATTTTGGTGTGCTGATTTTGTCTTCATAATAGCAGCATTGATCTGTGTTTCGGCTAACAGGGCTACGGCAGCTCACAGCTAATTGCCGGCATCTACATTGGCATGAGCAGTAACATGGTGGATATCAGATGGGATCTAAATACACAGAAACATCTCTGTAGACTAATGATTTTTGTCAATTTTAAACTCATTATTAATCTCATTTGTCTTTATTTATTCAGGGCTTTGAAAATGTTGGTAAACTGTGGCTCACTTAAACTTTCAGTAGAGTTGGTATGGAAACAACAACCAAGATCCAGTTTGCTCACTTTTCTCCTATAAGACATGTAAACTGCTCTGGTGGTTAATGGCCCAGAGAATCATTGTTAGATGTTTCAGACATTTACTCAAATGATTTCTTTCCTTAGGAACTGTTATCACTTATGCCTTTTATCTGTTACAAATACCACCTTCGTCCTTAAGTAATGTGGAAATTTTTTTTTCTCTTCAGCTCAAATTCAGAGCAAAACTTAGGAGCAAGGGAAAGGATGTGAAAATTGATTTTAATCCATCAGTCATTAAACAAAGGCTGCTCAGAAGACGCTCAGTATAATCATATATGTTTCTAAATTAATAATATCTGACAGATACTGGCTTTGATCCAGCTTTGATCAGAGTTAAGCCTGTTGTTGGCCTAACCTGAACTTTGTTTCACTGTCAGTGTCCTTGTAGAATTAAGGTCAATATACCCTGAATTTTGTTTCACTCTCAGTGTCCTTGTAGAATTAAGGTCAATGAGCCAGACATCATTCTTCCTTTGTTTCTGTCCATCTCTGTGCCTAAAACTTATCACCTACTTCTAGCTTTGTCTTCTCAACACAGACTATCCTTAGTGGAATATGTCAATTGGAGATTCCATTTACCCCTGTAATTTGCCTTAGAAATTTTCCAATCTACAGGTACTGCTACCCATGAAACATTCCTTGATAGAAAACCATAGTTCTTGTTGAAGTTAATCACCAAATTTCTCCTTCTCCATTGAGTCTCCATTGCAATGCTCTTATAAATCATCCTTTATGGGCATCATAACTTTTTTTTTTCAAGATGTATTTTACAATCTTATAAGAGGCAGTTGACATGGTAGCATGTTTGACTTCCATTCAAGGAAGCAGGCCCACATTCTGTCCACTGACTGTTTTATCAGCGTGTGAGTCACAGAGCATGAGAACCCAACTCTGTTCTTCAGAGAGGAGAGAGGTTGCTGCTGTAGATCTACACATAGTACTTGAAGGTGTGATCTTTCTCTCTCTCTCTCTCTCTCTCTCTCTCTCTCTCTCACACACACACACACACACACATTTCTTTTTGGTTTTTTTTTTTTTTTTTGGTTTGTTTGGTTTTTTTTGTTTGTTTTTTTGAGACAGGGTTTCTCTATGTAGCCCTGACTGTCCTGGAACTGACTCTGTAGACCAGGCTGGCCTCGAACTCAGAAATCTGCCTTTCTTTGTCTCCCAAGTGCTGGGATTGAACTCTTTAGCCCATGATTTATTCCTAAAAATACCAAGTTGATTACAAATCAACACAATACTTTAATTGCTGTACAAATAATTATATTTAAACATTTTTATTACAGATAAATAGCTTTTAATCTGTAAAATTTATGAGGAGGGCCATTCATTCTCCAGGCAAGATTCTGTTTTTTTTTTTTGTTTTGTTTTTTGTTTTTTTTTTTTTTTCTGTTGTCAGGTTATGAGTATTTTGTTTCTTTATAGTACACAGTGAGAGTAGGAAGCTGTTGGGAACCTATAGGTGGGAATAGGCCACATAAAATTCCATCTTAGCTGCTGTGGCTGACTGAAGTTACACAAAATAGACTATCTTCCTAGTTTGTACACCTCGGTGTGACAAGCAGAAAATTAGAGACCTGGCAGTTACAAGTGTTTGGGTTTTATGTTTTCAGATACATGGCCAAGATTGCTTTGTGACTGCCAAATCGTTACCTTAATGTAAAAAGCAGAGAAACACATTAGATTTTTACCACCTTGAAAATCATGTTCAATCATTGATTTAAAAATGTCTTCATTACTAGATGGGGAGGAAAGTTTCTTTCTCTTTCCAGAATGCTGTCCACTCATTTTGTAGGGTTGAGACTTGAAAAAGAAAATTGACAATACTACTAAACTCTAGAACATCTCCTGGACTTTGAAATATTAATTTAATTACTGGAAGCCTTTTAGGGCAACAAATGCCCACCAAAGGGGTGGCAACATGGTTACTGTCAATCTTGTGTACTGTCTTACTTCCCTCTTAGGTACAGTGGGGCTTTCTATGATTTTTACTCAGTCCTCAGGTTTAACACAGGATGAACGAGAAAAACAGATAAAATATTCAGCCAACTCCAAAGAAAACAATGTAAGGCAGACTGCAGTTGAGCTAACCAGAATCTCAGAAATTAGGCAACCAAGTCATTCGGCACAAGGTAGGGATTTAGAGATTGATGAAGGAACACACAAACATGGAAGAAGACAGGATCTGAGATAAAAGTTTTAGGGACAGATGGGACCCATAAAATTCCATGTATCTACCTGGATTTAGATTATGATCTAAAAAACTGTTTTCTGGTCAACACCATTGCTCTTTGAGTGTTTCATTTCAGTTTACCATCTTGGTATGTTTTCTGTCCTTTTTGTTTCTATAACTCAGTCATGATGAGTCCTGCTTGGACATATAAGGAACAGAATGATATGGTTCCTGTCCCTAGAACAGAGCCAGCAAGATGTGGGCCTCCACAGGGTGTTGATGGTTGCTGTGGGCTTAAGGCTTGTTTGTATAATAATGTATGTATTTTAACTCTCCTCCTTCAAGGAATGCCACTCTGCCAAGGTTAATGACACCATGATAATCAGAGACAGCAAGAGTCTGGAAGCTGAGGGTGTGTCTAATGATTCAGCAAAATAGTGAAATGATGTAACCTTTAGGACACCCCTTAAGGCTATGAGAAAGAACTCTAAAAACATGAGTTCAAAAATATATAATTTCTCAACTATGCAGAATATATGAATGCAATATGAATTGTATAAAGAGCTTCACAGATGGCAGCTACACTATGAGCCAACTTGACAGAAAGATACTAAGGAGGAAGATAAAGAGATGTAGGGAGTGGTGATCACAGGACTAGAGCCCACTCAACTGTATTGTTGTTGTTTAAGCCTAGAAAGGCATGCAGATTCCTGAATTCAAGGTCAGTCTATAAGGTGGGAGTTTAAGGTCCAGGCCCAAGCATGGTAGGAATGATAATTTCAGGGTGGGGTCCCACTCAGCTGTCTTATTGTCTGTGCTTGTGTTTTTTGTCTCTTTCTAAGAATCCTGGGGCTGTGATATGCTCTTTCATGGGATAATCAAAAGGGTAAAGACTGCATTAATATGTAAATAAAAGACTGGGCTTTTGATCTTGAGAAGATGAGCTGTCCAGAGTTTTTAGAATAGCAAGAGAAAACTGTCTCAAGCAGAACACACACAGAAAGAGTGATCAATCTGAAAAGCTGTCTCAAATAGATCATAAGTCATCAGCCTGGACCCTTGATTTGACTTCTAGACATTTACTTCACCATTCCCAGACATCCCTCTCTCAGGAACCCTGCTCCAAGCTGAGTCTGGTCCTTGGCATAATCAAATGTACTGCAATTAGATAATAGCAAAAAAAAATATATCTATTTGGAAATGTGACCTGGATATTAAGAAAGGTTTCCAACTTCACACACACAATTAATCATGACGCACATGATCTGTTTCTGCTCTTTTTAAAAAGTCTTCAGAGTATTCTTTCACGTTTGCAAGTTTGTTTGTAAAGAGTTTCATTCATTTCTTCAAGGTTCTAAGTTCTTGGATTTCTAATATCAAAATGATGGATAGGAGGTGTCTAATAAAAGTTTGTATCCTGATCTGAAGTGACAGAGTATGTGTGCATCTTGGGCTCCTAGTGTTTTACAGAGTTTTTAACCAGTTAGGCCAATGAGGGTCCCAGGGTCTCTTCTCAGATGCCAATTACCCCATTTTAACACATTCTAACATTAGAATATGCATTACAAATTGAACTTCTGTTTTGAATACTGCATTGTCTCCCTTAGACAAGCAATAAAGACCAGGGACTTAAACAGTCATAGGTCAGTAGGGGCACTGCACCCTAGGGAACCAGTACAAAAAGACAGTACATTGCTCTTTAATGCTGAGCCTACCTTGCTCAGAACATGTCCTTACATGAGAATGTGAAGTATTCTTGATGAAAATAGAGAAGTAGGCTGTGGTGAAGCACTTCCTGCAGGTGCAGAGGGAGAACTCTTGGAGCAAGAAGATGGGTGATAAGGAACTAACTGGTGTTGGGAGTATTACAACCCCTGTGGAAATTGGTGGGCAGGTTCCTCAGAAAGTCAAACATGGAACTGTCATTCCAGTACACACATTCACAAAGGATTGCTCACCCTTGCTCATCTGCTTCTCTATTCAAAATAGAAAGGAAATAAAATCAGCATAGGTGAACACCAAATAAGGAAAATGTGGCATACATACACAGTATGATTCTGCTCAACTGTAAGAAAAAGCACATTTTGCAAGAAAATGCCCATATCTGGAAAGCATTATATTAGATTAGACAAATACTACATAGTCTCTTTCATAGGTGGGTAGCAGCTTTGCATGTCTGTGCATATAAAACATTTTTTTTAAAGGATAAAATAAAGAAACTGAGGAGACAAGACAGCCATTCCAGAGATCCTCTTATCCCTGCACTCTCCCCAGGTCTGCCCATAGCATTGCTCTGAACATAGCTGTTCCTTTTGTTTAGAATTATGTTCTCCTGTCTTCACACTTAGCTTGAGAGTGTCTGCACAAATGCCAGTGTTTTAATGACAATTGTGCTGGTAAGATGGTAAGTCGTCCCTTCCCTCTAAAGGTGCCCAATGCTTACATTCTCTCACTTACTGTACTTCTTACAAGTCCTTCTTAGAGTAATATTTATGATATTTATCTTGCATTTTTTCCACCTTAAAAGTAGCATTCTAGTATGTGATAAGTGTTATTTATATATTGCAAAAATCTTACAGGGTGTTGGAATGAATTGATCTATTGACGGTAGATATCAGTATCATTTCATTGCATAGTTATTTCTAAGTTGAAAAAATATATGCTCTTTAGTGAGAAAACATTTAATGGAGAGAACTCTGACAAAGCTCTAGCAGACAACTGATCTAAGTTTAGACGGGGTCAGTGCATTTTCTACACACCCCAATCTGAGGGTTTCCATGGAAGCTGCATCTATGCTGAGCACCGTAGATGATTGACTATTTAATAGTTCACTACTAGAGAGAAGGACTTTTGTTATTAAGAGACAAATGGAACAGAAATGGTAGGCACCTGTAATCTCAACACTCGGAATGGAGATTCAGGAGAATCAGGATCCCTAAATCTGCCTGGACTATACGTGAATTCTAGGCCAGCCTGAGTTACAGATGACCACACCTCAAAAACTTTAAAAAACAAACAAACAAAAAAAGGCTTGGTCTGTATTTCTCATTCCTTTTAACATTCATTTGCTACCAACTTCGGTATCACCTATCTCACAGGGAAACATGCCCCTCCATGGTAACCTCAAAACATGCTATGTGGCCATGGTCACTAATACTTGCCTCAGAATACAGATTTATTATGCCCTTTGGAGCACAAGCCTCGATTTACATGGAATCTTGAGTGGCATGCACTTAACATAAATAAAAGAAATGCAACTTCCACATTAGAATTCCAAATATAAAATTAAAATGATGTTGAATAATATTTATTAAATGAAAGTGTTATCTGTGGGTTCTTAAAATGCATGCAAAAATGTCTTTATCCATACTTGTCAGTACTTTTTAAATTAATTATGAAAAATAAGGAAATTAATGCATCATTTCATTTTGCTTTACTGATTTGAATATTTTTGGCAGTTACATTTTTAAAATTAAAAAATATGCTCACCATGTGCAACTCTAATTAAGTTAATGTATAAAATATGTTCTTTAGCCTAGTCTAACACAGACCTATGACACTGGCCATGTGGTAAGCTGAAACAGTATTGCTTGTGCAAAGCTGTTTCGGGCAACTTAGCAAGACCTTATCTCAAAATTTAAGAAAGAAAATCATAATTGATTGCCTAACATATAAAAGGCACTAGATACACACACACACACACACACACACACACACACACACAAAAGCCGGGCGTGGTGGCGCACGCCTTTAAACCCAGCACTCGGGAGGCAGAGGCAGGCGGATTTCTGAGTTTGAGGCCAGCCTGGTCTACAAAGTGAGTTCCAGGACAGCCAGGACTACACAGAGAAACCCTGTCTCAAACACACACACACACACACACACACACACACACACACACACACACACACACACACAAAAGGCACTAGATGATGTCTCCATAGTCTCTGTTAAAAGCCAGGAAGCATAAAAACTATATTGCCACAGTCTCCAAAGCTCCTGTGCTGGATAGCTTTATGTCAGCGTGACACAGCAGCAGTCATCTAAGGGGAGGAAATGCAAGAAATGTATTCCATTAGATCTGGCTGTAAGCAAACCTACCAGGCATTTTTTTTTAACTTGTGATTGATGTTAGAAAACCCAGGCTATGGTGAATGATGCTGCTTGTGAGCTGATGGTCCTAGGTTCTATGAGAAGGCAGACTGAGCATGCCATGTGGGCAAACTCGGTAAGCAGCACCTCTCCATGGCCTTCACATCAGCTCCTGACTTCAGGTTCTTGCCCTGTTTGAGTTGCTGCCCTCACTTCCTCAGTGACATAGAAGTGTAAGCAAAATAAAAGCTTTCTGTGGTGTTTGTTTCTTATTCTTTTACAGGCTAATAAATTTCCCTTAAAAGCAGGCACACAGTAACAACTATAACATTTACACTTCTTGTGTGACATATGTACTTGTTTACTGTAAAGAACAGCTAAGAATACAAAATCATATCATATGCGGATGTTGGAAAACATAGACATGTAGTAAAATGTAATTGCTCCTTGACTTTATGTTGAATAAATGATATTGAATACAAATAAAGACTAAGTGCTCCAAAACTTTGACCTGGATTGTGCTAGTTTCATGAAAGTCTTAACTTGTCTCAAGTTCAGTTCTTGTAATGCTTTGTCCACCGCTGAGTGAGTTACTGCCTGGCTTGATTTAACGTCACACAACTATAAAGACATGAATAACCTAAAGATATTCTCAAAAGTCTTTAAAGGGTCTTTAACATTTACAGGAATGTCTCAATTTCCATAAAATGACCCATTTCAATCTGTGAGTGGTTCAAATGCTCTCACTCGTAGATTACATATCTCTTTAGGATACCTGATGGTCTCTCAAAGGCAGTATACATAATGAAGTGGAAATTTCAGTGACTTTTTCTAAGAACTGTGGAGTCACTGAGTGGTCCTCAGAAAATGAGCATCAGTGGATAGCTGAACAACAACAATTTGAAACCTGTTAAAATATAGTCAGCTTACAATTTTCTATAAATACATTTTTCTAAAAATACATTCATAAAATGTTTGTGTGTCAATGGAAAATTGATAATTATATATTTATATGTACATTATTATGATTTTGATGGAGTAATTCTGCACAGTAAGAAATGTATGATACTTTAAAAAATGTACATATTGTATATTAATAAAACCAGACTATTTGCCACACCCTATAACTTCTGTTATCTTTCATTTTATCATGATGGGGACATTAATTTCTCTCTGATAGTCATTTAGCTTTTAGAGTTCTACTTATTATTATTAGTGTGTGTCAGTGCCTTTGTGAATGTGGACAGGCACATGCTTGCAATGATATGTGTATGGAGGTCAGAGGGCTACTTAGTAGAGTTGGTACTCTCCATCTACCAGACCTATGTGAAACATCTTCCTGGTTCTCTTTGGAAATAGTCAGCACAGTATTGCTTATAATAATCACCTTAGTGTTCAGTGTTTTTCAAAATATTCACTTTTATTCAATCCTTTATTTCTATTTCTACACTTCTTGTTTTGCACCACTATGAGTTTAAGCATGGTTTTTGATTCAGTATCTTACTATAATGCCATTGAAGTTTCGACACAGGAATGCTCAAGAGGTTAAAATTCCAAATGCTTAGGACAATTCATGACTATCCAGCCATAATTATAACCACTAGGTCCAATAGAACCTTGTTCATTAACATAATGACTATGCTTTGAATCCTTGCATGCCTTGCATGTCTCCAAATTAATTACTAGAAAAGTTGGCTCCATTTTTACTTTTCTATAGATGCAAAGTCTAATGCCCCAGAAGACTGAACATCTAGAATAATAGAATAAGAAGAAAATTGCACAAATGGTTTCATAGTCAGGACTAGCTCTCTCTAGCTTTCTTTATATATTAGGCATATATCAACAGGAAGTATAATACTACTTGATCATTCTCCAAGTCAGACTGGAATAAACTAACTTCCTTCCTCACACTAGTTACCATGTAAAATTGGAATAATATCAATGGAAAGACAATGCCCACACACCATTTTGGTTTAATTCAATAGCATATTACTAGTAGATCATTATATATGGTTATTATGTAAGATGACAGTGATAAACAATTCATTATTAAAGGTGGAACATTCAGTGGCATGTGTTCCTGGCTACTAAAGGAGGACAAAGAGACAGAAGATTCAGGGACACAGTCAAAAAAGAAGTGGCAGCTGAACCAAGCTTAAAGAGAACTGAGAAACTAAAGGCTGGGATGGGTTTTCACATAGATCTGATATCATATGAAACAGTCTTCTTCTTTTTGTGGAACTCAAAGCTACAGCTTCAAAGCCTGAGAAAGAGAGAAGCACTGACTGCCCAAGCAGATGGAACTGTTGTGTGTACATCAAGCTTCATGTAAAATTCTTCTAATACCCTGCTTTGTCCAGCCCAAGAATTTAACTTTCCAAGGCTGAAATGACAAAAGACCTAAAAGATTTCAAATTTTGAAACTTTTAAAAACAGTCAAAACAGTATTTAATCTAGGTATTTCTTTTGGTGAATGTCTTTAGCATACCTTAGTTACTAATGTGTTAAATTATACATTCATTTGAAGATATAACTCATACATTTTGAAATAGCCAACAAAATTACCTTGAACTTCTACAAAGCAGCTAAAAAATTTATAAGCTGAGTAGTTCTTTTCTTTATCCATGCAATACTTACTCATAGTCATGAAACTCAACAAGGATGTCTCCTATTTCTTGCATGAAATAAATTTCTGGGGGAAATGTGTTTTATAATCTAAAGTATAAAAGCATTATCCTTTAACAAACGTAAAATTACATAGAGAAAACAATTACAGAATGGTCAAAATCTCATTAAAGTTGTGCGAGGAAAATTATGTATGCCCCATTTACAATTTTTCTTTATAGCAGAGTATCAAATGATTCATAATTTGAGAGCAAACTTTACTCTTATCCTAGACCTACTTGACCTTGCAAGTGTTTCTTGATTTTAAAGGATGACATTTAATTAAAACTGCCTTGCTGAAGTGCGGTAATTATTGGTGCAGATAAAAGAGATTTACGGAGGCTGAGGCTGTTGGGTTTGGTTAAAGAAACACAGATTTTTCTTACTGCTATGATGCATCATTTACAAGATGCAATGTACTATCTGGTTTCGTATCATTTAGAAGCACATCATCTTGCTGGTTGAATTGGCAGCCATGATTGTGGAAGAGGCATTTCAATTAAGCCCAGAGTCAAACAGACTTCAAGAATTTTCTACCTTTATTTGCAGTGCTGTGCATAAAATTATTCGAGCATTACCTGGAAGAATGAGAACTCGTGGAGGGTGAAATCAGACTGAAACCTCACTCTTTAAAGGATGATGTCTCCCTTTCTTCACAGTTTCTGATCCTTCAGTGAGTGACATTTGGGAACGTGTATGAATAATCACTGAGTTGAGTCCTTGCACATCTTTAAAATCCCACACCAGGACTAAGCCCAAACATATCTTGATCTTTTCATGAGGAAAATAACTTTCATTATAAAGGTCAATACGAAATAAGTGACTTTTTTGTTTGCATTTTGGCTTAATTCCTCATTCCTTATGATGCCAACTTCATGGTAGGTTCTATCTGCACAGACTGTCAAATAAGGAAATAATTTAAAGGGTGGTCTATTCTTTATATGGAAGTAGTTTCATACTTTCTTCAAAACACCAGTTTTCTAGTGATATTATTGGGTATGGGAAATATGTATTTTCTTAGAATGGTATGATTGATACACACACATATATATTATGACTATGTCTATATCTATCTATCTAGATAGATAGTGAAAATGATACATACTGATTTTATATGTTTAGTGCATGCAATCTAAGCTTTACAATATTTTTCTTAAACTTAGATATCTAATTATTTGAATCTTGACTTACATATTCTTTTGTTGGCTAATATTACTGCAAAGTGAAGCATTAATGCCTTATTTAATATACATTTCCTTTATTGATATTACATTATGGGTATGTATAATGACTAGTTGCAAAAGACTCTGCTGTCACTACTTCATAATCATTTCCTACTGACACTAAGATAGCAGGTGTTTAATGTGTCCTGCTGGGAGGGAATTCATGCCTATGGACAGTGAATACCTTTGCCCTTGAGCTATTTAATGGACAGATTTGGAGGTTCCTTTAATGATAAATATGACAAATGGGCTTAAAGTAACCTTAGCTAATTGTGTCTTTTCTTATCTCAATTAAAGTGTCATACATCATTTTATCTGGGTAACAATCCTGGTTTATAACTATCATTCACATTGATTTAGAGATAGAGAAGAGCAAACATCATTAAGGTGAAACTCAGAGGGTTGGCTGGCCTCACAGTATGTCCTCATGTTTTCCAGGGTCAGCTTCTGAATCCATTTCATGATCTCTAGGAAGATAAACTCATACTCAAAAAATGAAGCTGTTCTATCTTGTGAACAGAATTATGATGATGACAGATCATACTGGAAGGCATTCATATAAGTGATAACACCCCTATGCATTTAAACAACAAATTAATAATATAAAGAAAACCGGAGTGGTACACCCTTATAACCCAGCATCTAGAGATAGAAACAGAGTAATTGGTAGTTCAAGATCATCCTTAGTTCCTAAGTCTAGCCTAGGACGCATAAGGTCCTATCCCAAGGAAAATATTTACTGAAGAAAGATTGGCTTTACATTCTAGCCAACCTCATCTCTTGCATATCTTTGTATAAAATAAAGTTGAAAATGGAAGCATCTGTGTGGTGAAGAATGCTTGGTCATTGAGAAGACTTGCATTAGCACCTCCTGCCAGTGAATATAAGGCATAACATGAAATACTTAATAGCCTGCATGGTTTTCTTTACCTGTTTTGATCACTGAGCAGGGTGTTATCAGGAATGGGCCAAGTAAACTTCTACTATTCAAAGCTTTTAACTACCTTCATTCAAGCAAGCAACTATTGGCTACAAAGTTTCCTTTTCGATGTTATTACTCTGATTAAGAAGAAAAAGAAGATGCAATACCAGAAAGAAAATTGGAATCATTGTTCTGTGTAAAAATTATGGCTGCTCTTCCTGTATCAGATTAATACTTTGAAAAGTAATTAGAAAAATTAGAAATCCCTCCTTAATAGGTCTCATAGGGAAAGACAAAGACACTGGAGTAGATAGCCCTGGGGCTAATTGTATTTGATGCTAATTCTGTTCTCCTGTGGGGGGTTGAGAGCAAGGAATAAGTCAGCACTCAGGTGATAAAGGCTAGAGCCAGCAACTGGGGGGAGAAAGAAGGGAAGGAGGAGCTGAAGGTTTTGGGAGAGAAAAAGAGAGACTAAGGATGATGGAGGAGGAGGAAAAAAGAGAAGAAGCACCTGGCCTGGAGAAACTACAAGTTCTAAGGGGTCTCTTATATGGGGAAGATGGTAGTGTAGTGGTAGATCTGCCCAATCTAGGCACACAGCGTGTATTCATATTAACTCTGTTGTGTTTTCATTGCCCAGGCTTATTTGCGTTGGAGATTTACCACAACAGGTTTCATAGGGAAAGAAAAGACACTGAAACAAGAATGCTTATTTAACAATCTTTTTTTTTTTTTAGAATTAATTTTTTTATTAGGTATTTTCCTCATTTACATTTCCAATGCTATCCCAAAAGTCCCCAATACACTCCACCCCTACTCCCATACCCACCCACTCCCACTTTTTGGCCCTGGCGTTCCCCTGTACTGGGGCATATAAAGTTTGCAAGTCCAATGGGCCTCTCTTTCCAGTGATGGCCGACTAGGCCATCTTTTGATACATATGCAGCTAGAGTCAAGAGCTCTGGGGTACTGGTTAGTTCATAATGTTGTTCCACCTATAGGGTTGCAGATCCCTTTAGTTCCTTGGGTACTTTCTCTAGCTCCTCCTTTGGGGGCCCTGTGATCCATCCAATAGCTGAATGTGAGCATCCACTTCTGTGTTTGCTAGGCCCCGGCATTGTCTCACAAGAGACAGCTATATCTGGGTCCTTTCAGCAAAATCTTGCTAGTGTATGCAATGGTGTCAGCTTTTGGACGCCGATTATGGGATGGATCCCTGGATATGGCAGTCTTTAGATGGTCCATCCTTTCTTCACAGCTCCAAACTTTATCTCTGTAACTCTTTCCATGGGTGTTTTGTTCCCAGTTCTAAGAAGGGGCACAGTGTCCACACTTTGGTCTTCATTCTTCTTGAGTTTCATACGTTTAACAAATTGTATCTTATATCTTGGGTATCCTAGGTTTTGGGCTAATATCCACTTATCAGTGAGTACATATTGTGTGAGTTCCTTTGTGATTGGATTACCTCACTCAGGATGATGCCCTCCAGGTCCATCCATTTGCCTAGGAATTTCATAAATTCATTCCTTTTAATAGCTGAGTAGTACTCCATTGTGTAAATGTACCACATTTTCTGTATCCATTCCTCTGTTGAGGGGCATCTGGGTTCTTTCCAGCTTCTGGGTATTATAAATAAGGCTGCTATGAACATAGTGGAGCATGTGTCCTTCTTACCAGTTGGAACATCTTCTGGATATATGCCCAGGAGAGGTATTGCTGGATCCTATGGTAGTATTATGTCCAATTTTCTGAGGAACCACCAAACTGATTTCCAGAGCTTGCAATCCTACCAACAATGGCGGAGTGTTCCTCTTTCTCCATATCCTCGCCAGCATCTGCTGTCACCTGAATTTTTGATCTTAGCCATTATGACTGGTGTGAGGTAGAATCTCAGGGTTGTTTTGAGTTGCATTTCCCTGATGATTAAGGATGTTGAACAATTTTTCAGGTGCTTCTCTGCCATTCGGTATTCCTCAGGTGAGAATTCTTTGTTCAGTTCTGAGCCCCATTTTTTTAATGGGGTTATTTGATTTTCTGGAGTCCACCTTCTTGAGTTCTTTATATATATTGGATATTAGTCCCCTATCTGATTTAGGATAGTTAACAATCTTTTAAATCCCATCATTCTTCTGAAATATTCACAACATTTGTACTCACATGGCTGAAGGAAGATAAGATATGAAATTGATGGGAGTTAGGGTGAGAGAGATAAAGAACAGGATTTTTGAACAGGTAGAAGTTCTGGAAGACAGCAGCCTCTCAGGAAGAACTCATTGAGGAAGAAAGGAGGAAAGACATGGAAAGGAGCTGCCAAGTAAGGATAGAGAAAGCTGCAGAGACATACACAGCTGGAAGGAGAAAGCTGCAGAGACATACACAACTGGAAGGGGATGAGCTGAGCAGAGAGAATGGACTGACTCGATCTGTCTACAGAAAATGGAGCATTCCTAGAGTACAGGAGAATGAAAGGACACTCAACAGACGGTGGTATAGTGCATAAAAAATACCGAACACCAACTGTGAGTCAATAGCATTGAACATGTAACTTTTCAACAGTGCAAATAGATGCCTCCACGAGTTCATGCTGGGGGAAATTGAGGTAAGGAGAATACACTATTCCAGTAATGGACCATCAGGACAGACATTTGTTTAAGAAAAGCATTGGAACATAAATTTAGTACTACTCTTATGGGAATGTTCCTCACTCACTGAAATGTCTAGTTATCCCTTCAGTATTGAATTCACTACCATCATTTTCAAGAGTGATGAAATGGATATTAAAGAAGGCAATATTATCTAGAAATCACAAACCCTTTTTTCAGAATCCTGAGAGGTAGCTGGAGAAAACATTCTTACCATAGTCCCAGTGGGCTCCATAGCCTCACTGTGGGTTTGTGTGGGAGAAGGAAAGGACTGTTGAGCAGTGTTGGTAGTGAGCAAACTAAATCACTATGGAAGGCTTCCGTTTGGGTTTGCCTCAAAGGAATATGAAGGAGCAGACATACACCCTGGCTTTCTACTTGAATCATGGCAGTGAGGCAGGATGGGGAAAGGTTCTCAGTCACAAATAAAAGTCAACTTATTGGTAACTTTCTCAGAGACTGAAGAGACTGCCCTTATACAATAGTCCATAGAGACTGTTTCCATCTGCAAGGATGGGTGGGACAACCAGTAGTTTATCTGACATTGGTCAAGGCTTAATTCTTATATTCCGTGAGATATGAAGAGAGTCCTATGAAGACCCATCACCACTTAGAGTTGAATTAATGCATTTGTGTTTCTATCCTACAGAATGTTTGTGTAAATGAGAAGCGATACACTGTGTCACCTAAGCCACTCAAAGGAAGGGAACTTTGTTTATGCATTGGGTAGAAGCCTCAGGAAGAAAGACAATGGAAATCTACCCAATGCAAATTCACATTGAAACTGAATTTAGTTTTCACATGGAGAAAATTCTACAATTGATGATACTCATTTACTTTTAAAATTGTAGTATGACAATAAGGACAGTGTGTCTCCATATGAGAACCAACTAAGGACAGTATGCCTCCACATGAGACCCTACTAACACTGAGGCTCCACAGGAGACTCCACTAAGGAGAGTGTGTCCCCACATGAGCCCCTACTAAGGACAGTGTGTTTCCACATGAGACCCTACTAAGAACAGTGTGTCTCCACATAAGACCCTACCTAGAAAGCTGACAATAATGGAAGGACAAAGAACTCAGGAATGAGATAATAGAGATAGATTTAATCTTCAAGAACTATAAACAACAAAAAGGGCTGTTTCAAAATCTACAGGACAGAGCAGAAACCAACTCCCTAGATTTGAAGGGCAGTGACTAACAGAGTGGGTACCAGTAAAACATTAGAAGATAAACTAGAAAAAAAGAGTCCTGTGCTTTTATGACAGATAAGAGGGACTCCTGCCTCTGAGGAGCAGAAAGGTCAGTGCAATGGACAGATGTACCTGGAATTCAAAACTACAGCCTCCTTTTCTATGCTTTATTCCAGTGTCAGTGTTCAGGGAATGGGCCTTCTGTAGTCCTTTGCTCTTCTTGATCAGCACAGGATGAAAGGCTAGATTAGCTGTGCTACATGCTTTCACAGGGAGTGATGAGAAGCAGCCATCTAGCCTCTCTGCAGCCAGTGCCCACCACTGGGCACATGGTAAGCATACAAGCACTGCTGCAGGGTTCAGGTGAGGCTGGGAAGGAAAGTGCTGGAAAGTAAGAGAAGGCTGGGACCAGGTTGAGATAAAGATGAAGCCCTCACATGTATAAACAAGTGAAATGGGACTGATAGAGATGTTTCACCTCATGTTTGCAAGTGGTGGTGTTACCCTTTTATCTCAGATGCGCTCTACTGTCCAGAACAGAATGATTAACAGAGTAGGTCCTGATGTGACACATGGTGTTTGTATGAGGAAGTGTGGCTATTCACACTGCAGAGACTGTTCACTTTTTATAGTCATAGGTGAATGAGAGGCATTTTCAGACAAGAACATGGTCACTTGTCCTTAAGCACATTGCTTTCTTTAGAGGAGTTCCAATGTGAATATGAGAGAGAAAATAACTTAAGAATAATGAGGAAGTTGCCTGAGAATGTTTTTAAATTCCCTAATTCACTGAATTGGATTATATCAGAGTCTGACTATTGTTTTAATCCCAAACATATAGCAACTTGTTACATCTCTTCTCTTTTATTTCTTCTTGCTTCTATTTTATGTCTACTTGCTTCACTCTGCATACTGGAAAGGAAGTTCATCCACACAGCAAGTGGTTCCTGCCTCAAATCCTGATCAATGAAAAGAACCCAAGCCAGTCATGGCTCAGTCTTTCCCCTTCCCTTCCCTTCCCTTCCCTTCCCTTCCCTTCCCTTCCCTTCCCTTCCCTTCCCTTCCCTTCCCTTCCCTTTCTTTCCCTGTCCCTGTCCCTGTCCCTGTCCCTGTCCCTGTCCCTGTCCCTGTCCCTGTCCCTGTCTCTGTCTCTGTCTCTGTCTCTGTCTCTGTCTCTGTCTCTGTCTCTCTCTCTCTGTCTCTCTCTCAATATCTCTCTCTCTCTCTCTCTGTGTGTGTGTGTGTGTGTGTGTGTGTGTGTGTGTGTGTGTGTGTGTTATTTTGTTGAGAATTTCATTATGTAGCACCAGATAGACTAGAGGCTGGCCTAGTAAGTAGTCTTACCTCAGTTTCCCAAGTATTGGGATTATAGACATGAGCTACCTCATTTGGAATGAGGTTCAAAATTCTGTCAAGAAAATGCAGCAGTATTTTACTATGAGGAATTTCTACCACATAAAAAATCAGCCTTCTAATTTTTCCAGGTTGATAATAAATACTTTCATTTCCTTTTCACTTAATCAATACTATGATAGCATCATCAAAGAAAGCTGAATGCCTGCAATTTCTGGTACACAGGAAATATTCCAACCATGATTCATCCATCATGTTTCTCATCCTGATGGAAGATATGGACTTTATCCTTGTGCTCTGTAGAAATCTGGGCTGACCAAGGATGAGGCCAGCTGAGAATATGTGCATCTCCCTACAAGCAGTGGACAGTTTTTCAGAGTACTCAGTGCCACTCATGGAAGTCCTGAGAAGATTAGAGGTGCAGTGTCAGACAGATAACCCATTAATTAAAGTGTTTCCTTGTGTACCCTCCCATCCAACCTAATTACTCAGAGTGTGAGGCTATGCTTGTCTTCTAACATCATAAATTAGACTTCCTGAACTTGAAGAAGGGGAGGATTGCCAGGTAGTTTCTATCATGATTAGAAATAACTTCTAAGTAAGGCACTTTATGCAGACTCCTCCACAAAGACTGTGGCTCTGTGGTGAGATTATTCCACAGAGGTTAAGTATCTAGATGGCTATAACTCATGAAAGCTTGGGGAAATAGAATTAATGCAGACCTCTCTAGGAATGATATGAATTCACAAAATCTACCTTCTGACCTTTTTAATGACAGTTATCTAAAAACTTCTTTTGCAAGTCAAAGTCACAAGCTTTGTTATATTGAGCAATAGTTTTTGTTTTAAAATTTCAATAATGTTGGTAGAAGAACAAAATAGTTGTCACCTTTTCCTATATGTAAAACCCACACAAATCACCAGTATGTAGCATAGTGATAAGGCCAGTGACCAATAAAATTGAATTCAATTATCAAAAATAAAAAAAAACTTAGTAGCTTGCATTGACTTGCCCAATAATTATCACAAAGAACAAAATAAGTGTTAGATTGAGGTTTAGGTACATAATATAGAAGGAGTGTGGATCACTATTGCATTTTGTGTCTAAATCTTGACTCTGAAGGACTAATGCTGGGATAGTCATATATAGGGATCTCAGAGTGTTAACTTACATTTTACAAAGGCAAGGATACTATTCTAGATGTGGTTTGGAGTTAGTGAGTGAAGAGTATGCAAGAAGTATAAAAAAGACTTCATATTGTTATTTTTCTAAGGTATGGGTGTTTGGAAAATAAATCAAGTTAACAAAAGCAGCCAACTAATATTTATGCACTTTGTCATTCTCATGGAAGACAGGTTTGTCCTATCCAAACTTGCCCTTCTTTTGCACACAGCCCCAATAACACATTTTCTCTTTCTTCACCGACAAATTCATTCTAAGCATGGAAGCACTGCAAGTGACTTGGAAATTTACAAAGGGAAAGAACTGGAAAGTTTCCAGTTTGATATTCTCTAGGGGAAAGACATATGTCCTGGAATTAAAGTTTACAAATCTCACTTAACCATAAAAATAAGCCTCCAAATTGCAGCTCAGGCTGAGAAATAACACAGGATATTCAACTTCCCCCATTTACTATTTATATGGAATTCTTTTAAAATAAGTATTTTAATATATTAATAATATCTAATTATATAATATGCAATATATTAGTAATATCATGGTGGGGGCAATATGCATACTTGACCTCAGACATTAACGTGGGTCATATACTTAGAATGACCTTAGATCTTGGGTTCTAGTCACCAGTTGAGTAGAGTTTTGGAAATGAACCTGGGTCCTCTCCCAGAGCAATGTGTGTACTTACCCATGGAACCATTTATTCAGCCTGTTTGTGCAATTTCAGAATTGTTATTGAACCTGAACTAGAAAGTTGGATATTCATGTTTCAAATCTGTCAGAATTTATGCATTGCACAAGATTACATAAACTTCTATCTAGAGTTGATGCAAAGTAGGGCCCTTCTGTGTAAGGGATTATTCAAGCCAATACTCTATAAAATATGACATAATTTTAGTATTTGTATTTGAAACCTGGAAAAATTGAACCTCAGAAAAGTTTGGTTCAGCCTTACTACTGGCTCTGAATAGTCATGAGACTTTCAAAGATTATTCAGGCTCTGAAGGTTTTTTTTTTTTTTTTTTTTTGATGATTAGCCCATGATTGGCTTGCCTATAAAATAGCACATATGACTAATTTTATATACTACATATTCATCTATCATTTATGCATCAATTCAATTATCAGCCATTTACTTATTTATCTTCTATACCTCAATCTATCTAACTATCTATCTATCTATCTATCTATCTATCTATCTATCCATATATATATTCTATATATCTATCTACTGTTTATCAATCACCTTTCTATATATCACATATCACTTACCAACATTTATCTATCTATCTATCTATCTATCTATCTATCTATCTATCATCTCTTTATCTTCTTCTATCTATTATCTATCAATCAGTTTACGTATCACTTATCTATCAATTATCTTTCATCTATATTATCTATCATCTGTATCATCTAAGTAGCATTTATCTATCTGTCTCTGTCTGTCTGTCTATCTATCTATCTATCTACCTACCTACCTACCTATCATTTATTTCCCCATAAATGTATCTATCTACTATATATCAATCAATCTACCTACCTACCTACCTACCTACGATTTATCTCCCCATAAATGTATCTATCTATCTTATATCTATTATCTATCTATCTATCTATCTATCTATCTATCTATCTATCTATTATCTACCTATCATCTACCTATCATCTACTCTGGTTTTCTTTTTTTGACACAAGGTCTCTTTATAGCCCATATCAGCCTTGAAGTAGCACTCCTATTTATGCTGCCTCTACCTCCTAAGTACTGGGAGTATAAAGGTGTCAATATTTCACTGATGTATTTTAAGATAAAATTGTAAGAAAGAACAAACCTCATCTGTTTTGATGATATAAACTGGAAAAATGAAGTATGAATCAGGCCCTAAAATATAGGATTTGAAGGAATACACAATAAGAATACATGGAAGAAAATGGGAATTTGTGACATAGAATGAGGGATGGGTAGAAGAGGCTCTCTTTGGATACTGACAACCTGAGTTATGAATGTCTGTAGCAGGAGGTGATGAAGATCTAACGGGTTTTGTTGTGGGAAAATTGACCATCTGGTTCTGAGCTAATACAGATGAAAAGCTGCAAATGGGTCCAGGGACAAAATGTGACTCAAAATCTATCACAGTGTCCTGTCTAAATGAACATGAAACTAATGGGTTCTTTCAGAGAATACCACTCAAAGAGCAACATGAGAATATTTGAAAATGCATCTGTGTGTAAAGATATGAGAGCCACAGGGCCAAGCACTGCTCCACAGGAGAGGTAAAGACCTGGAAGGGGTGATGCTGGAGATGTCCATGTAAAAGAACCAATGTTGTCATGTTTAAGGACCATTACCTTCCAATAATGACCATTTAGTCTTAGGGAAAAATAACATTCAAGGAGACATCAACGCATTCTGGGACTTCATTCTAAATGGAGGCACTTATTTATTGAATTACTTAGTAACTACACTCATCATCAAAGGACCACTTGTAAGGTAATGGCCCCATGAGTTTCTGTACCACCATGGTGTTCCACTTGTCTTAGCATGTGAGAGAGCAGACTGTTCCCATAACAAAAGTTTTGCCCAGTGAATTTCTCAGAACCTATCCTTGATCTAAACAGTGTGGGACTGTATTTAATTGTGTTGCAGCATGCCCTGTAAGGAATACAGAATAGGGATTACAAGAGCTATAATTCTGTGTACTTACAGTGAGGTGATAAACCCACAGGCACTGGAGAATCTGAGAAATGCTAATGAAGCAGAAGTATTCTAGCAAGGATTTGCAGCTAGAAACAGGTGTGTGTTTGCGGGGAGGGTGGTGGTGGTGGTATTTAGAGTCTAGAATTTTGTTATTAGACGCGTTCTCACGACCGGCCAGGAAAGACGCAACAAACCAGAATCTTCTGCGGCAAAGCTTTATTGCTTACATCTTCAGGAGCCAGAGTGCAAGAGAGCAAGCCCGCAAATGGCGAAACCCCATCCCTTTTTAAGGAGAATTATCCTCCACCTAGGATGTATTACTCCCTGATTGGCTGCAGCCCATCGGCCCAGTTGTCATCACGGGAAAGGCAGAACACATGGTGGGAAAACTGCCCCTGCATGTGTGCAGACTATGTTTACCACTTAGAACACAGCTGTCAGTGCCATCTTATAATGGCAAATGTGAGGGCGGCTCCTCACAGATCCCCCTTTTCTTTTAATAAGAGCAATAGGCCACCCATATTAATGAGAGTGGAGATAGAGGTCAAATCCCCAGTGTGCAGGTAAAGGAGCCGTACACATAACCTCCTCCCAGGCTCATCACCCAGAGGGGTCCTGGTCTGGTCCCGTGTTGTTTTTCCTGGGGGAAGGACACTTGAACACTCAACCTTCTTGAAAGATGACATGTCTCCCTAGAATAGGCTCATATGTGCCGCAGAGCCTTTCTACTGCAGTGCTTAGCCTTGCAACTCTCTCGGGCTGCTGAAGCACACTCACTCTATCCCGTGCAATGAGACTAGCCTCATGGGAATATAAGAGCTGAGTGGCCAGCGACCTATTGCCTAAGCATAGATAACCATATATCAGGGGGAGCACCATGTTCTAGAGCTGCAAGCGCCTGGGCAATAACCACCTTGTCTCTCCTAGTTTGGGCCTTAAGCTTACAGACCAACCAAAGAAGCAACACTAATCCACAGCGAAGTGTATCTCCACATAATCCCACCCCCATCCATTCTTTAAAGAAGGAAAATGCTGAGGAGATCCAATTGGGTAATCTTTTGGTCAGGAACAGGTCCAAGCGCTTGGAGTTGACCTGAATGATGGCAAGTCTCAATTCCCGAAGGGTCTGTTCAAATTCAGCCGTCCAATTCTGTAACATATACTGAAAAAGACTTTTTGACAAATTAGCTGCCCTAGTAAATTTAACATACTGAATGGAAATAACACACAATCCCGGAAACTTTTGTTCACATCCCTGCTGAGTTATTTGTCATAATACATCTAGTTGTATCTGGACAAGATCTATGAGTTGATTAACCAGCATGAGACCTCTCTGTACTGGGCCAAATAAGTTCATTTGCTCATTAATGGCTCTGAGGTCATGGAGCAGTCTCCACTTTCCTGACTTTTTCTTAATTACAAAAATTGGAGTATTCCAAGGTGAGGTAGAGGGTTCAATATGGCCTAATTTTAATTGTTCCTCTACCAGTTGAATCACAGCTTCTAGTTTTTCAGAGGATAGGTGCCATTGAGGAACCCACACTGGGTCCCCTGTTTTCCATGGTATGGGTCGTGCTGCCCCAATGGCCACTAAGGAAAAACCCAGACCCTGTCTGTCTTGGTTTCCATTAGGTAAGATAGGCTCTATCCTTCCCTGTTCTTGATGTCCTAACCCTTTTCCTTCTTTATAACCCATCTTTGCCATGATATTTTTTGCTTTAGTTGAATACCCTCCCGATGGGGCGTTTTCATTGGACAAAATAAGGCCCAAATGCTGCATAATATCCCTTCCCCAGAGGTTAACCGGGAGTGGGAGCACATAAGGTATGAATTTCCCTTGCTGTCCTTCAGAGGATTCCCACGTCAAGGCAATGGAGCTTATAGTGGGACATGATTGATATCCTAGGCCCTGTAATGAATGAGATGACTCTGTGGTGGGCCACGCTTTGGGCCACCAATGTGTAGAGATTATACTTTTATCTGCTCCGGTATCAAGGATGCCTTCAAACTCTTTTCCATTAATCTTAAGGCGGAGCTTAGGTCTATCATTTAAAGATACAACCAAATAGGCAGAATCATTTCCTGAGGAGCCCATTTTCTTTATCTCAGGTCCTGCAGATTTCTCCCTGGTATTATCAGGGAGGAGCAGCAGCTGAGCTATCCTATCTCCTTTACTAATAGAAAAAACGCCTTTAGGGCTTGAGCACAGGACCTGTATTTCAGGGGAATGTTGACAATCCATAACTCCAGGGTGGACTACTAAGCCCTGCAAGGTGAGTGAACCCCGGCCGAGAATAAGGCCCATGGTTCCCGGGGGCAAGGATGGTATAGGCTCCACTGGCACCGGCTGAATACTCATTTGAGGCATTAATAGGAAGTCGGAGGCGGCACGCAGGTCCACCCTTGTGGGTCTTCCTGGGTCGCCTCTCTGACTGCTTCCTGGGTCCTGACAAACCGGTTCCCATATCTTTGAGGGCCCTGGGACCGAGGGCCCGATGACCCATTTTTTGGCACATCAGCTGATTGACTATCAGGTGGGGGAAGAATTCTGCCCTTTATATCCCTCACAGAGCGACACTGGTCAGCTCTATGATAACCCTTGCCACACTTAGAGCAAAGAGTGAGAGTCCCTCCCTGTTTACCTGGAGCTCTGCAATCTTTCTTAAGATGCCCAGGCTTCCTGCAGTTAAAACATGTCCTCCGATCATTTCTGCCCATGGAGCATTTTTGGGATTGAAGGATGGCAGCTGCTAAGCCTGCATTGGTGAGAGGTCCCCCAAGCTCCCGACAAACCCTGAGCCAGTCTTGTAAACCTTTGTTCTTTCTTGGGGCTATGGCTGCTCGGCACTCCTTTGTGGCTTGCTCATAGATTAGCTGTTCTATCAGAGGCGCAGCTTGCTCTGACTCTCCAAAAATACGCTCTGCTGCCTCTGTCATTCTGGCCACAAAATCTGAGAAGGATTCCTGAGGTCCCTGGATTATCTTTGTTAACTGCCCAGTGGTTTCACCTGCTCGAGAGAGCGCCTTCCAGGCCCTAATAGCCGTGGAAGAAATCTGGGCATAAGCTCCCCAATGGTAGTTTGTCTGATCAGCAGAATAAGCTCCCTGACCCGTTAACAAGTCAAAAGTCCAATCTCTCTGCTCTGGAGTCAAAGCAGCTGCGTTTGCTCGGGCCTGCGCTTGTGCAGCTTCGTGCCAAAGCGCTCTCCATTCCATATATTTGCCCATACTAGGGAGAGCGGCTTTTACAACCGTTTGCCAATCACCAGGAGTCATAGCGTGATTCGCAAGCCTTTCCACTTGTGCTATAGTGAAATTAGCACTGACTCCATAGTTACGGACCGACTCGGCAAGCTCTTTAATCTGTATATACGCTACCGGAGCGTGGACACGCCCACCCTCGGCTCCTTCAAAGACCGGAAATGCCTGTTGTATTTTCCTTTGTTCCTCCTTTGGAATGAACGAGTCTGTGCATTGCCTCTCTGTCCATTGCCTCTCTGCGCAGGGCTGATGCACTACGCAGGGCGGGGGCTCAGCATAGGGTGGAGGTGCACTATGACCTTGAAGCCGACTGCCAAGAGGCCAAGCAGCAAGCTGGCCTTTGCCAGCCGCTTTTGGCTTCCTTAACTGATTAGCTAGCACTTTACCTGGCTGGTACCCTTTTTTCTCATAATGAGCTGCTTCTTCCTCCCAGTCTGTTTCCTCAGAGGAGAATTCTTCATCTGCTTCAGAGCTACTAAGAGCTGGCTTCCTGAGCTCATCTAGTGACGAGTATCTCCTAGAGACCTCCGCTAATCGATCTTTTTTCTTTTCTTTTTTCTTTTCCTTCCTTCTAATCTCTCCCCAGGTATTCTTACCTGACCTAAACTTTTCCTCGGGTTCAAGACCCTTGGAAAGGCCTGTATACTTATTTTGTGCACCATGTTTTCTCTTTGCTCCTACTCTCTCTCCCCGCTTTACTTCTGATAGCTTGTCCTGAATTTCCTCTAGAATCCTCCCTGCCTTAACCACTTGATAACATGTGAAAAGGAACAAAAGGGCTTTTAACACTAGAAAAAATTCAAGGCCAAACATACCTTATAAAGCTATTTTCCACTTTACTTCTGATAGACTGTCTTGAATTTCCTTAGAAAGTTCAAGGCCAGGCTTACCTCGTAAAGCTATACTCACTGGTACTCTCGTTCCCCAGCTGAAAAGTTCTGAATTCATGCAGTTGAATCCTTCTTAACAGTCTGCTTTACGGGAACCTTTATTACCGCGACCCGCAGTTCTGGTTCTGGAATGAGGGATCTTCCTTGCGCCAGTCCCGAGTTTTTTCTCGTATTTTTTCGTCCCGGATTTTTTCTCGTCCCAGGTCTTCTCTTCCCGTCCCGGGTTTCGGCACCAATTGTTATTAGACGCGTTCTCACGACCGGCCAGGAAAGACGCAACAAACCAGAATCTTCTGCGGCAAAGCTTTATTGCTTACATCTTCAGGAGCCAGAGTGCAAGAGAGCAAGCCCGCAAATGGCGAAACCCCATCCCTTTTTAAGGAGAATTATCCTCCACCTAGGATGTATTACTCCCTGATTGGCTGCAGCCCATCGGCCCAGTTGTCATCACGGGAAAGGCAGAACACATGGTGGGAAAACTGCCCCTGCATGTGTGCAGACTATGTTTACCACTTAGAACACAGCTGTCAGTGCCATCTTATAATGGCAAATGTGAGGGCGGCTCCTCACAGAATTTCACAAAACCTGGAATCATTTTGAAAACTGAATAAAGACCAGAACAATTTTTAGAGGGAGATGCATGCAGAATGTGATATGAAATTGCATGGTTTGCTCAGTGCAGTTTGAAGGACAACTTTGTTATGTAGCTCAGGTTACTCTCATTGTTGGGACCAGAAACTGAGGATTTAACTGCATGTAAAGAAAACAACGCGATATATTCTAGAAAAGACAACTTTGGCAAAACTCAAGATAGCAAGAAGTAAAAGATGAGAATCCCTTGAAGACTTTAAAAATAATGTAGGGAAGTAATAGCTGTCTTCAATATTATTGAAGTTCAATATTGAGTTGTTAAAACAAGTGTAAAGTTTGGCATGATTGCAATATATTATTTTGAAAAGTGAATTATCTTTCTTACTTGTAATACAAAGTATGATGTAGAAATCGAAAAAAGACTTAAAGATAACAATGATTCAGATTATGGATACTTATTGCAAATGCATTTGACTATTTGTGCATTAATGTGCAGATATAATCATACCGTCCTAAACATTTACAGACAAGCTTATATACTTCAGAATTTCACTTTATTTACTATCACAATCGTGTGACATTTTTGACCTAGCTATCAGAAAACGTTAGCATGATTCTTTGATAAGCCTACCCATGAGGAGCTAGAGAGATGACTCATGGGTTAAAAGCACCTAGATGAACCTGGGTTCGGTTTTCAGCACCTATATAGTCCTTTCTGGTCTCTTCAGGTACTTCATGCACATGGTGCAGAGACATACATGCAGGCAAAACACCATACAAATAAAATATCAATAAGAAAAAATAATTAAAAAGAATACCTTATGTATTCTAGTGCATTAATCCGTCTTAAATATACTGTTCCCAATTTTCACTCCTTTTACAGTATTATCATATGAGGTGGTTGATTTATACTGACAACTCTTCAGCAGGAAGTATCTAATTATTTCTTGCTTGCAAGTTGCTCCCAAGCTCATTTTTGCTTGATTCTAAATAATTAATAATATCTTTTAAAATCGCTAGTTTTATACATGGAAATCTTATCAGTTCATATACTTGAACATTTTCTCCATGTCTGTCAGTCACTTATGTACGAACTTTAGTTAATTATTCATACATATCAATATATAATGTTTGTGTTTATGTCGTGGCAATAGATTTCTAATATTGTAAGATTTACTTTTCATGGAGCCTTTGTGTCTGTGGTGCATGCCAAGGACATTTCTGAGTTGTTTATATTGCAACTGACATTTAATAATGTAGGAGGCCAGC
Source organism: Mus musculus (assembly GCF_000001635.26). NCBI lineage: Eukaryota > Metazoa > Chordata > Mammalia > Rodentia > Muridae > Mus > Mus musculus. The sequence goes on along the minus strand of NC_000069.6, from coordinate 156,176,697 downwards.
ATGCATGTCCAGTGCATTTATTAATATGCCTTGATTCAGCTTGGCTCTAACCTCAGCTAGTGTTTGGGATGAAGCTGATATCATTTCAGACCAAAAGATATGGTCATGTGTCTGTAGAAGAGCAGCCAGTACATTGTATCCTTCATGATGTCCCTAATCTTACAGGGAATGGCACCTGTCTAGGAGAAGAAGGACAAAAATGATTAAATTTTTCTACAAATGAAAGTTCCATGTTCACTTTCCTTCTCTTTTTCATCCTGAGTTTGGCATGACCCTGAACAGCCTGACTTTGGACAGCATGGAAACATTTAGTAGTCATAGTGTTTCAGTTATTCAAAGCCAGTGGTAAAGTTCAAATATACCCATATTTACACTGTAATGACTTACAGTTTAGCAAGATAATTTTTCTGAAGCCACTTAGATTCAGATTCATATTTCTCATGGCAGAAAATTTTAATTAACAAGTAGGATAAATAAAATTTGCAATCCTTACCCCATTTTATCAATAGGAATTTCTCTTCATGTTTCTAGATGGACTATGAAATGGTTGAGAAGCCATAAGTTCTCAGACCCCTCAGTACATAAAACTGAACATCGAGATACCGCTCCTGTGTTACATGATAATGCAGCTCAAATGTTCTGAGATTAAACTTAGAACTTAACAGCATTTTATTGTATTGAAAATGGATTAGTGTTTATGAGTATTCTGTGAAGCAAGCAAAGCGATTGGCTCTTCATATTTTTGGCAGAAGCACCTTCTTGTGTTGCGATGCTCTCAAAATAATTACAGGCATATCCTCCACTGTGGCACAAAGCTAACATTCATATTAGTCATTACAGCAGCCTTACTTTTAACTCTGACTTTCCTAGCTTCTAAAAAGTGATACAGAAGGAAGTTTTGCACACAGAGAGTCAAGGTGATGCATCTTTGCTTCATCTAGAATGTGTTTCTGGTGAACATTGCATGTCACCTTCCACTGACTTAGACTACCTCAATCAAAGTAGACAGTTTACACACTGATCATGAAAACTTCCTGCCAAAATGAAAGAAGCAGACTCTTGTCAACTTCAAGATCTCATCAAGAGAATAGTATGTTATTCCTCTTCTGCTGGATCCCATCGTCTGTGTAACACTTAAATGAGCACCCAATGAGTCACACATTTCTACAAAAGTGCTTTACTTTCATATTCACACCCAAGTGCTCACAATTATCAATTGCTTTTACCTTCTATGTATCAAAGTCAGTCTTTTCTCTTTTCTAGTCCCCAAAACCTTAGCTATTCTCTGCTCGGCCTCATAGTTTCAGGCCAGGATTGGTGGTTCCCACTCTTGTTTCAGGTGTTTCAGTCTCATTCTTTGTCTTAGTCAGGGTTTCTATTTCTGCACAAAACATCATGACCAGGAAGCAAGTTGGGGAGGAAAAGATTTATTCAGCTTACACATCCACATTGCAGTTCATCACCAAAGGAAGTGAGGACAGGAAATCACACAGGGTAGGAACTTGGAGGCAGGAGTTGATACAGGGGCCATGGTAGGGTGCTGCTTACTGGCTTGCTTCTCCTGGCTTTCTCAGCTTGCTTTCTTATAGAACCCAGAGCTACCAGCCCAGGGATGGTATCATTGATAATGGAAACTCCCCTTGATCACTAATTGAGAAAATGCCTTACATTTGTATTTCATGGAGGCATTTCCTTGGGAACCTCCTTTCTCTGTGATAACTCCAGCCCGTGTCAAGTTATACACAGAACCAGCCAGTACGTTTTTGGTCTTCAACTCTTTCCAATCATTCCAGTGGTGGTGGTGTGTGCTCTTTCTCCAGCCAGTGTCCCGAGGGCAACAGCACAAACAGGGTTGTCCATTTGTCTTACATTGTGAAACACCCAAGTATTTCTATTCTATTATAAAGACTTTATTCAGTATTAATCTGTAACTCTTCATAACTTTTATAATCCCTATTATCCATTCTGGATTTCCCTGATATCTGCCAATGGGCCTTGCAGTTCACATTTCCTTCAAACCCAGTTTTTACAACTACATAGCAACCATATAATTTCTGCATGGATGATAGTAGACATGAGTTACCTAATCCTCCAATCAACCCTAAAATGTAAGATTTATTCTTTTCAGATAAATGTCACTTCAAAGGTTGAGAAGCTGAATGACAGCAAGTCCAGTATCTCAGGGTAAATGCTAAAGGGCTTCAAGTGAGGGAGCTTCCAACCATCCACCTTCCTGTATTATCTCTTCCCTTGCTGACTTGCTCCCACTTTAACAGCCGCTCTTGCCCTGTGGCTCTCTCAGCTTGCTTTCTTATAGAACCCAGAGCTATCAGCCCTGGGATGGCATCACTGATAATGGGACCTCCCCTTGATCACTAATTGAGAAAATGCCTTACAATTGTGTTTCATGGAGGCATTGTCCTTCCAACACTTCAGTGATGCTGTCTGAGTGTCTTAAGCACAGTGGGATATTATTTGAGGTCCAAGTTCAAAAAGCAGTGGTTAACAGCTTGGGAAGGGGGAAAGCTTCTCAACGTTTGTCTTGTTCTGTATGCTAATGGGTCAATGATATTCTTTTTTTTTTTTAATCTTTATTTACTCCTCTCTCATACAATACACCTCTCATACAATTCCCCACCTCTACTCCTCTTAGTTTCCTCTGCCTTCCCTCAAGGAAAGAGCAGGTTCCTGGTGGAAGTTGAGCATCTCTGGCTCTTTTGCCTGCTTTCTGGACTCTTTTCCTTACCCAGTCTTGATATGAGATTTGTGCCTGGTCTATTTTTATAAAACAAAACAAAATAAAACAAGAAAACATACAGGTTTTGTTTTGTTTTGTTTTTTGTTACTTTTTTTGTTTTTTGAGATAGAGTTTCTCTGTATAGATCTGACTGTCCTGGGACTCACTCTGTAGACCAGGCTGGCCTTGGACTCAGAAATCCACCTGCCTCTGCCTCCCAAGCGCTGGGATTAAAGGTGTGCGCCACCCCTGCCCAGTGCACCTGGTCTTATTGTATCTTGTGTGCTGCTCAATTGATGGCCCTGGCAGGTCAATGATTCTTAGCTGCAAAATTTCTTAAGCACATTCCAACAGCTTTCGAAAGTTTCCCTCACAAAAATCTCCTTCTAGGTCAGTTTTATTGTCTTAATTAAGTTCATGGACTTGAGAACCACGAAACTCCAGACCAGAACACTGGCTGTGTCAACAGCTGAGACGACATGCAGATTAATTCTAGATGTAATCTATCAGTGAAACTGACAACTGAGATACTTTGTTTTCATATTAGCTTACTGTGAAGATTAATTGAAATGGGATGAGAAAAATAAGATTGTAACAATGCTTGCACAACTCATGTCTTTAATAAGTTTCATATTTCTTGGTTCTATAAATTTTGACACTTTTCTTGTTGTTGCTATTGGGTGCCCTGAAACTTCAAATTACTTTTCACAACATACTTGATAATGTACAGACTACACCAGTTATAATTGACATAGCAATAAACATTCAGAATGAAGCAAATGTACTTGGGAGACAGATCTAATATTGATATCATGTAAAACCTAGTTGGCTATGCTTCAGTAATAATTTAATCTTGCTTCTATCTTTCATCCTGATTAGTCCAAAAATGAAGAAAAGTCTGTATATCTAAAAGTTTCTATTTAATACTATATTTTTCTTCATGATAAAAGAACTTGATTAAAAAAACTGAAGGGCACAAAGAGCAATTAATTAAAATGCATATTTTCTGCAATATGCTTGGATATATTATATTTGTATTTCAAATGTGTCAAATTTCAAAGACTAATAAAACACCTTTTGAAACCTTCAGCACCGAGAAGCATAATCTCTCCAAGGAAGGGAGGGAAATCTTTAACAATGGTGTAAATTGTTTGTAGACCTCCTGTCTGTGCAGGATAAGTTATTAAGATTTCCTAAGGTGATTAACTATTGTTTTAACTGCTACTCATGTTTCTAAAAGGGGAGATAAACAGATGGTGGTTTGGAAGTCTAGACACCATGTGTGTTATTTGTTAGTCATGTGACATTGGCACAGCATTGCATCTCTAGGAACCCCATCTTCTGGCTACAGAAAGTAACAGTTTCAAAAACAAAATGTCTAATATTCATTAACAATCACTAATAAGCAGTTCTGAAGCCATATAGATCTACCATCTTTTTTTTTATTTATTTGTGAATTTGGTATGTTACTTAGTCTAATTCTTAGCTTCAAATATTCTAAATGTAAAATGGATAAAATTGAGTTAATTTTATATTTGCATATTTGGTATGGGAAAAATGAAATACCACATTAATTTATATGATAATAGACATTTAGTAAATATCTACTAACAGAATTTTGTTTAAAACATTGAAAAACATATAGCTTCTCTATTTCTTGAACAGTTAATCAAAATTAATAATCCTTCCATTAACTATTTCAGTGATTTCATTAATTTATTCCATGATATTCATGGCCTAGACCATCTACAATGATGATACCTGAGGGTTCTGCCATGGTCACTGCCTTCTTATGATGGGACATAGACACTTGAAACTAGGGCACAGGTCTTTAAGTAGAAACATGATGCAGACAAGAAGGTACAAAAATTTTATTTTTAGAATGATGCTTGAATAATCATAAAAGTCATTTTCAAGGATCAAGCTTTATCCTGAACTCTTGAGAGGAAACATCTATAACAAAAACAAGCAATTTTGGATTGGATGCACATTGGAAAAAGAGGATGGGCTACAGAAAAGAATGCAGAACAATGCACATACTTAAATGTCTCAGTGTATGCAGAAGGACCTGGTTATATCCAGCAACATAAAATATGACTAGATCATTTACAATTCAAACCAAAGTAGTAAGACATATTGCTAAGAATATTCAATTAATGAAATAATGAGATTTAAATTAGCATTTCTGTCCTAATTTATTTTTAATTATGGTTTTTGATAATTTCATACTTATATGCAATGAAATCTGATGAGATCTACCCTCTATTTTCCTACAATCCTAAAAATCCACATTTGAAGAGGTGATAGGTTACAGTGTTTTTACATTGCTCACTGATCATGCTCTTTAGTTGCCTTTTAAATGTTTATGTTCATAGGCCCAAGTGGCTCTCAGCCTGGAACAAAGAAGCTTCCTTTTGGTGAAGAGATACATAATTGGTTGAAGTGCTAACATTTAGAGACTGAGTGCTAGGCCCTGAACACGATGTCTATATCAAACCCTCTTCAGTAAAGTTCAGGAAACACAGGGTAAGAAGAGAAAGGACATAAGAGCTGGAGAATGCAGAGGCGAGACATAAAAGGCTGTCTTCTGGATATGGTATGGCTGTTGCTCTCAAATTTTCACAAAACCCATGGTTACACACATAATATTCATACAAGATGAAGCCATCTCACCTTCTAGAGAAAGAGGGGAATCTCTCTCTCCCATCCATTGCTGATTTACTATTAATTGTTGAAAGCTGATGGGAGAGGAAGAATGACTGTCCTTTGAGACTATGGCTCCTGGTAGATTTCGATATCCCTACAGATGGAATTGGTGGGTTTTCAAAAACACTCCACAGATTCACATTTTAAAAACACTATTCTTCCTGCTCTGTAGATAACATTGAGGTAAATAGCAACCACAAAATGTAGATTTAAAAACTGATTCTGCATCAGAGAATACAAAGGAGATGATGGCATGCATCAGGGTATGGATTAACCAGGCATCTGCAAAAGCAAGAAGAAGCCATTTGTAATAGCCACAACTCGGTAGAGTTCTAGAGACCGGAATGGAATACCTGACAGCGATTGATTATTTTTTTAAAAGACATTTGCTTACTTCAAAACCAGAGTGTTGTCACTGGCTTTGTGCCAAAGGCCACTCCTTGACTGAATCACCTCATAATAGACAGTAGTATATAGAATTCATGCTAGAGCTTTAGTCAAAGATAGAGAGGCTTGAAGCAAATATAATTGGGTGGAGTCAGGGTCACTCAAATCTTCAAGTGTTTCAAGAGAAACACTATTTGACAGTATACCAAGGTGAACCAAAGATATCTTATAGTTTTGCTCCTTCTAGGATCCACAGCACCTCTTGTAGCACTCTATGCTCTACAGATCAAATATCCAATCATTCCAATCCTTCTGGACACACTATCCATTTCCAGTAATTAACTGTTAATGAGAACTTACTCTGTGATTGATCCTTAATATTTAATAATCTTAAATACTAGCACATTTAAGTCTATACAAATATACCTAGTGTATTTTGTGGCATTTGAATAAAAATAATACCCTCTCATAGGATAATGATTTTGAATACTTAATCTCCAATAGTGTTGCTATTTGTGGAGGCTATTACATCTTTATGAGGTACAGCCTTGCTAGATGACAGACATCACTGGGACTGGCTTTTGTGGTTTGTACCCTCATCTTGCTTCCTCTTTTCTTCATAGATTTGATCAGCCAGCTACTTGTCCTGTGAGCACAATGGTTTTCCAGTCACTATGGACTCTATCTAACTCATGGAAACTACAAGGTAAAATAAATCCTGTCCTTTTAAAGTTGTATTTGGTCATAGTGTTTCATCATAGGAATAAAGAAGTAACCAATGACCACAGTGACATGAGGCAAATAGAGATTTTTCACTTGCTTCAGGAATCAAGTGATTGACAAGGATAGGTTGACTATGAGATGTTGGATAGGATGAAGCCCAAAGATAACTAGAGACTGAGTATTATCATTACTAAGGCTATTGGGTGGGCTACCAACACCATTCTCCGGTAGGATCCTTGTCTAACAAGTTCAAGGAAAAACTTGTGGTTAAAAACAATGTGTGCATGTGCTTGTGTGTGTGTGTGTGTGTGTGTGTGTGTGAGAGAGAGAGAGAGAGAGAGAGAGAGAGAGAGAGAGACAGAGACAGAGAGACAAAGACAGAGACAGAGAATGTGTGTGCATGCATGCATGTGCGTGAGCGTGTGCATGTGTGTGTGTATGTGTGTGTGTGTGTATGTGTCCATTGCTTTATGAGTAGTATGAGAACGTGGCCAAAGAAAACTCTGAATGTGAAGATTAGAAAGACAGTGGGGAGGATCTACATGAGGAAAAACAACACTTCATGAATATCACATTTAAGGATTTAAAAGGACAAGAATCTGAGAATCTCAAGAGTGACACCCAAGTGACAGGCATATGCAGTCTGTCATTACAGATCACTGCCTCTAAGGTGTCAACATAATTGAGCATTTAACAACATCTGCATTAGAAACAGGCAGTGGTGATCTAGAGGAATCATTCAAACAAAATAGGGAGTTGAGTGTTAAGCTAGAGTTAATTTGGACTGCTTGATGAAATATTGTGCTTACAAGGCAGTTCATGCAAGACCACTAACAAAATAGTCAATATTTTCAAATAATCTATAAATAATATGAAAACATGAGACTGATAGATACTGCTGATTTGAGAAGAGAGAAGACATAAAATATCTGATAGAAAACACTTAAAGAAATGATCATTGAGGAAATGTGAGGTTTGGTGGAAATTTTTGAGTGCCCTTCAATTATGGAGCCAGAGATGTCTGTTAGTCTGCATTTTTCCATACAAGTTTTGATCACATGACTTTGGCTGTGAAAAGTTCAAGTTATTCTGAGACTAATGGTTCTGAATCTTTTCTATGAGAGACTAGTATGAATAGGAATGTTCACTGAATTTCAGGGTAAAATTGATTAACAGAAGTGATTTGTGTAGAGATTGAAGTGATATAGCAATAATGTTGGAATTGAAATTATTGATCAAGAATGATGAGACCTAAAAATTTTGGGAGAAATTTAAGCACTTCAAATTCTAGCGATAAGATCAAAACTATGAACACTATCCCCAGGTAGGACAAAGGAAATTATACCACCAAGATAATGTGTGGTCTGGTTGGCCATTTTCTCAGATCTGTTCTACAAGGTTGTGTAAATGATTTTTTTCTAGCTAGCCTGTATAAAAAACCCCACAATATCTTGGTATATTATTTATAAGATGTAAACCTAGATTGGGTAGGTTGTGTGCTTTTCTAAGGTATATCCTGGACACATGTCCCTTGTTATTTGCTGTTTTAAGTCTCACCTGGGTTATTTCTCCTCCATCAGCCCATACTCAGGGTCCAATTCTCCTAGCCATGTGCGCATGGTCCATCTCCTCGAATGGCAGCCTCCTCTTCTCTCTGTCTTCTTTCTAGTCCTTCCTCCTGGTCTCTTCTGAAACTCCTGACTCCATCCTCAAGCCCTGCCTTTCTCTCTTTACTGCTTACTCACAGTCTCTAACCTTTTATTAACCAATTGACTTTAATTTGGACAGCAAAAACTTACATAACAAAGACTGGTGTTCATGGTAATTCAATCATCTGAAGGCAATCAGATCAAGGGGTACAGTAGCATTTACATACAAAGCACCAGACCAGTCCCCAACAAGACTGTTTGAAGATATTCTCACCTTTTGTGTTTCTAGTTCTCAGAAAATGATTTCATCTTCTAGGTACAACCTGGTCTTCATAGATAATTACCTTTCAACTACAGATGTATGGTGATTTCCACACTGACAGGTTTTGTGATCCCTGAATCCAAGGTGACTGAAAGGTCATGACAGTGACTTTTCCTTGTGCTTTTATCTGAGTAACAAATTGCACAAGAAGTGGAAACAATGATATTAGGCCCTTATGCTTTACTCAGAGTTGCTCCAAGTCTAACATCAGAGTTCTAAACGTCTATCTCCATTCAACTTGAGAAGGTTTATCACAAGTCAAACATATATAAATGACATTTCTGTTTCTGGGCAGAATAAGTATCTGGAATAAGTGTGACAACCTCACTGACAACCCCGGTGTTGGGTTTGTGGGACCATGAGATTGTAGGTCTGAAAGTGATAGGACCAGGAGATGGATGGTTATAGTTCCTGAGAGAGAGATGTCAGAAAATTCTTCTAAGCCTAAGGCAGGAGTAAAGGAACTGGGCAGAGTTCAGAGTATAGTGCTCTGAGTGGAGGTGTCATAACTGAGATGCTGCTGCATCCAAGGTGGGCAGAATGTAAATAGTGTAAAAGAGGAATCTAATTGAATGAAGGAATAATACTCGATATTTGTAGCATCTGTCTTAGGTATTCAACTGATACTGCAGGATGATAGATGTGTATGTGTGAAGAAATTATATGGAATTGGAGAAAATCGTTTTTGATCTCAGCTGTAGTGCAGAGAAGTGTCTTTACCCAACAGACAGTTGGAACATCTTTGCACATCATGAAGCATAATGGATAAAATTCAGAACAATCTTTACTAAGGAGCTCAAAACAATATCTCAGTGTTAACTTTGTTCTGTCCTTACTGAATGAAATGGAAAGGCAGTATTTGAAGAGATCAAACTCCTTCAAGTGAGTAGAGAATTCCAGAAATAAGCTCTGACATAATTCGTAGAAATGTAAAAATGCCCAGCACAAGGGAAGGTACAATTCAGTGTCTGGTGTGCAGTCAAACTGTCATGTGAAAAGACAAAAACATGGCTAACCCAGAACTGATATGGAAACTAGGATTAGTGAATACAAATTTTGGGGTTTTTGTTTCTTTATAGAATCAGTAAAATTCTGACATTAAGGGAAAATTAAATATATTAATGAGCAGTATTGGGATACATATGTGATTTATGAACTAAGATTATGGATAAGATCAAAAGTAAATTTCACAGTGAAGAAAAAATTAACATGTAACAGTAACTATATAAAAGTCAGCACACAATAAAGAATAAAATTAATGTGATCTCAAACATTCTTTTTCAACTTTGAAAATTCTAAACCTATGCAGATAGACAATCTCAAGCATACATAGAAAGAAACAAAACTTATCAAGACACATCAGATTTCTAAAAACTGAAGAACAAGGAAAAAAATCTCACGCAGACCCACATGAGATTGATCCACTACAGATGAATAGAAATATCAGGGTCAAGATTTTAGCCCATGTATCAACAGAAGCAAGAAAAGAGAGAAGAGGGAGATGGACTTTTTAATGTTTCAGGGAAAAAATACAACCTAGAATTCTAAGCTGAAGGAAATATCTCACACAACAAAATAAAGAAATAAAGGTGTTAGTAACACTGTCAAAGCACCAATGACCAATCACCAAAAGGCAGATTGCATGGTAAGAAAATTACACAGTAGTTCTTCAAGTATGAGGAAAACAGAGCAAAGGGAATCCCTGGGAAACAATGGAAAATGTTTTAAAACACATAGAAGATTATAATGCCTAGCTCTCCAAGGCAGAAAAAAATGATTGTAAGGAAATACACTATAGGTGTTCCTATACCAGAAGGAAGAAGATATACTCACAACCAAAGGTACTGTGACATTAAGATAGATAGGATTTCTTTATGGCCAGAAGTGACTACTCATAGAGTGAGTTTTACCTGATAAAATTAAGTGAAGAAATATACAATTGTGAGAAAGAAAGCAAATGGAATAATAGTTAAAAGTGAGTATTACCAGGTTGCATATGAATCAGAGAACAACTATCCACTTCATATAAAAATGTTTAAATGTAAATAGACAAGTAAATTAAAAAGAAATATTATTTGATATGTATAAATAGTAGAGCAAAACTGAGCTTACTTGATACACAACCTTCAAAATACAGACTTATTTGCCTGGAATCATGCAGAAACATAAATTTATTCATTAAAAAAAGGTTCATTCAAATACCTCTAACACTTAAAACCTAGCCTACTACTTCTGTGGCTGATCTGTTATTGTGACTAAGTTAGCTCTTGAACATCCAGGCACCTTCCCTGCCAGAGGAGAGTTGTCTTCCCAGCCCGGGTGAAAGTTGCCAGAGCATCTGCAGGAGACATCTTCGTTCCCAGATTCCACCTAGACTAGTCTGCGCAGGTGAGAGTGTGGACTACAGAAGCTAACAGCTTCTGGGAAAGGCAGGAGCCACAGAGCTTCTGAGACAGTCCCTGTTTCGAGCTCCAGACAACTGGCCACCTTATCAGAGGAGAGGTGTCCACCCAGCCCAGTAGGGAGTTGTGGGAGCATCTGCAGGAGACATATTGGTTCCCGGACTCCTCCAAGACTAGTCTGCACAGGTGAGAGTGTGGACTACAGAAGCTAACAGCTTCTGAGACAGGTCCTGTTTCAGGCCTTCATCTTCTGCTAGGAGACAAGTCCGAACGCCAGATATTTGTGCACCTTCTCTGAAAGAGGAGAGCCTGCCTGCAGAGAGTGCTCTGACCACTGAAACTCAGGAGAGAGCTAGTCTCCCAGGTCTGCTGGTAGAGAATAACAGAATCACAAGAGGAACAAGCTCTAACCAGACACAACTATAACAACTGACTCCAGAGATTACCAGACGGCGAAAGGCCGATGTAAGAATCTTACTAACAGAAACCAAGACCACTCACCATCACCAGAACTCAGCACTCCTACCTCAGCCAGTCCTGGGCACCCCAACACACCCGAAAACCTAGACCCGGATTTAAAAGCATATCTCATGATGATGGTAGAAGACATCAAGAAGGACTTTAATAACTCACTTAAAGAAATACAGGAGAACACTGCTAAAGAGTTGCAAGTCCTTAAAGAAAAACAGGAAAACACATCCAAACAGGTGATGGAAATGAACAAAACTATACTAGACCTAAAAAGGGAAGTAGACACAATAAAGAAAACCCAAAGTGAGGCAACGCTCGAGATAGAAACCCTAGGAAGGAAATCTGGAACCATGGATGCGAGCATCAGCAACAGAATACAAGAGATGGAAGAGAGAATCTCAGGTGCAGAAGATTCCATAGAGAACATCGGCACAACAATCAAAGAAAATGCAAAATGTGGAAAGATCCTAACTCAAAACATCCAGGAAATCCAGGACACAATGAGAAGACCAAACCTACAGATAATAGGAGTAGATGAGAATGAAGATTTTCAACTTAAAGGACCATAATAATCAGAACAACAAATGTACTAAATAAAGATAGAATATTAAGAGCAGTAAGGGAAAAAGGTCAAGTAACATATAAAGGCAGGCCTATCAGAATTACACCAGATTTTTCACCAGACTATAAAAGACAGAAGATCCTGGACAGATGTTATACAGACACTAAGAGAACACAAATGCCAGCCCAAGCTACTATACCTAGCCAAACTTTCAATTACCATAGATGGAGAAACCAAAGTATTCCATGAGAAAACCGAATTCACATATTATCTTTCCACGAATCCAGCCCTTCAAAGGATAATAACAGGAAAAAAACAATACGATAAAGGAAACCATGCCCTAGAAAAAGCAAGAAAGTAATCCTTCAACAAACCTAAAAGAAGACATCCACAAGAACAGAATGCCAACTTTAACAACAAAAATAATAGGAAGCCACAATTGATTTTCCTTAATATCTCTTAATATCAATGGACTCAACTCCCCAATAAAAAGACATAGACTAACAGACTGGCTACACAAACAGGACCCAACATTTTGCTGTTTACAGGAAACCCATTTCAGGGAAAAAGACAGACACTACCTCAGAATGAAAGCCTGGAAAACAATTTTCCAAGCACATGGTCTGGAGAAACAAGGTGGAGTTGCCATTCTAATACCTAGTAAAATTGACTTCCAACCCAAAGTCATCAAAAAAGACAAGGAGGGGCATTTCATACTCATCAAAGATAAACTCTTCTGAGATGAACTCTCAATTCTGAATATCTATGCTCCAAATGCAAGGGCAGCCACATTCATTAAAGACACTTTAGTAAAGCTCAAAGCACACATTGCACCTCACACAATAATAGTGGGAGACTTCAACACACCACTTTCATCACTGAACAGATCGTGGAAACAGAAACTAAACAGGGACACAGTGAAACTAAGAGAAGTTATGAAACAAATGGATCTAACAGATATCTACAGAATATTTATCCTAAAACAAAAGGATATACCTTCTTCTCAGCACCTCATGGTACCTTCTCCAAAATTAAGCCTCAACAAATACAAAAATATTGAAATTGTCCCATGCATCCTATCAGATCACCATGGACTAAGGTTGATCTTCAAAAACAGAAAAATAATAGAAAGCCAACATTCACGTGGAAACTGAACAACACTCTTCTCAATGATACTCAATGAATTTTTTAGTGTTATGAACTGTAGTTGTCAAATTCTTTTATTTTAAATCATTCATTTAGATATTCTCCATCCTCATTTCTAGAATCCCATCAAGACCTATCTGTGTTGTAGACTCTTCACTCATGTTTTTGTTTCAGTACCACCAATGCAAAACTTACAATTCAGAGTCATACTTATTCCTTTTCAATCTCTTAGTTTTTATCGTTTTTAGACTCACCTAAATACACCAAGTCTTAATTAATTCTAAATAATATAATATTCAACACATGTATCTTACTATTGAATAAATCATACAACATGCTGATTTATGATGTTCAAAATGTGTACCACAGTCATAAACAGACATTCAGCATCATAGAGCCTCACACATTTGCTTATCAAATTCAACTTTGCAGTGACAGAGATAATATTTGTGCTCTACTCAAAAGATCAATACCAATCTCTTTCTCCAGCTAATGAACTCTCCTTCATGTTTTCTGCTTTTAATTATTATCAGTTACAATTACTTCAGCCTGCACTAATGCTTTTTCAACTAATCATATCATTAACCAGCTCAAAGCACTCGGTGACTGTCCTGTGTTAGAATCAATGCAGACTGCCTATGATCTTACAAGATTGACTGGTCCAACTCCCACCTATATTCTGAATTGTTTCTGTTTCTCTAAAGCTTACTGTGCTTTGGCTCACATGCATTGATTCTGTTTATAAGGTTTTTCTCACTTGATTTACAACCTTCTAAGTAAAGATGTATTTGCCTAGATCCAGTTAAAAATTATGTTTACTCTAGTACCACCTAGGAAGTTTTGCACTTGAAAAAGGTGAGTATTTTCAGTTCTCTTGAAAGTTATTTTGGTACTTAAATTACCAGTCTTTTAGCATGGTGCCTCTATATTTCTGCTTCTACTCAGTACACCAATATTAACATTTTGTAGCTTCTCTGTTTTTCATTATAGCAAGACATTCAAGTTGCCACCCAGCCACTTATTCAGTCATTTACTTGGAGATGTACGTTACTTCCTAAGCAGAAAAACATAGTAGATGCTTCACCTGTGAGATGCACGTGCTTGTTTCTATGATGGAAGTGAACTTTTCTGTATCTTTTCATGACAGCACTGTGAGACAGTTCAATGATCATAAGCAATTCTTCCTCTCCAACAGGAGTTCCCAAAGAGCTGTGTATACTATGGTTCTTGGCTTCACTCAGCACTAACTCAGAAATCACCTCCAATATATTCTCCAGTTCTTCACAACTAAGTATTCACTTCTCATTTATATTTGTATTCTATTGCTCAATTAAAAGAATTCTTGGAAATGTGTGTTGCCTTATATTTATTTCTTTTTTCCCCTTTTTTTAATTGGGTATTTATTTCATTTACATTTCCAATGCTATCCTAAAAGTCCCCCACACCCTCCCCCACCCACCCACTCCCACTTCTTGGCCCTGTCATTCCCCTGTACTGAGGCATATAAAGTTTGCACGAATAATGGGCCTGTCTTTCCAACTAGGCCATTTTCTGATTCATATGCAGCTAGAGACATGAGCTGTGCCCCACCAGTAGAACAGAGTCTGTCGAGAATACAGCCTATTCTACTGAAAGACTCTGCTAGAACCTGACAAGTACAGAGGCAGATGCTTGCAGCCAACCATTGGACTTTGTACTGGGTCCCTGATGGAGGAGTTGGAGAGGGACTGAAGGAGCTGAGAAGGTTTGCAGCCACATCGGGGGAGCAACAGTGTCAACCGGCCAATACCCCAGAGCTCGCTCTGGCTGCATATGTGGCAGAGGATGGCCTTGCTGTACATCAGTGGGAGGAGTGGCCCTTGGGCTTGAGGGGGTTCACTGCCCCAGTGTAGGGGAATGCCAGGGCATGAAGGCAGGAGTATATGGGTGAATGGAGGAGCACCCTCATAGAGGCAGGGGAGGGGACAGGGATAAGAAGTTTCTCTAGGGGAGACCTGGAAAGGGGGTAACATTTGAAATGTAAATAAAGAAAAGATCCAATAAAATAAAAAAAATTTAAAATTTTTTAAAAAACTATCATTCTGACAAAATAAATAAATAAATAAATAAATAAATAAATAAATAGATTTTTTATGAAAGCGAGGGGGTAAGCTAGCCCTTCACATTCTGCTTTTGATCAAAGACCAAGAAACAGTCACCATATAGCTTGCTTTTCTACACACTATGTTTCTTTAATATCCTATTTTACAATAGACGGTGTAATCCTGTGACAGATATCCTGCTAGTGAGAAACACAGGCTACCATCATGTGAATTGTCATCGTCATCTTTCATCTATTCTTACTGTGTCTTGAGTAGGCTTTGATGTGTTTCATCATATGGGCTCTGACAGCTCTCCAGTGCAACATTGCTTCCTTATGGTAGTGTTACTGAAGGATGCTTGGGAAGAATATCCACAGTGTACACACCCCAAGGAGACAGAAATTAAATTAGGAAGCCAGCACTGATGAACTTGGAGTCAAGAAAATGTGATCCATAGACAAGATCCTGAGTCAGGAGCATGAAAATGGGCTTTCACTATGAGCTCTCTGATAAAAAGAATGGGGTTTTGATCTGATCAGGAAACAAATGTATTTAGATTCCCTCTATAATATAAAAAAGAAAAAAATATTAAAAATGATTATAAGTATCAGACTATAAACTTGTCTAAATAGTTAAAATAAAAACTTTAAAAATGTTTTCTGTTCCTTTACTCTTCATCTCAGTAATTATTCTAAATTTATTTTTTTACTTTGTTTTAAATCCCTTTAAACAGTCTTAGATAACTTTCTAGCTGTGTAACTGATGAGTGAAAGTATTTTAGCATGCAGATATGTCCTCTAGTTTCTCCCCTGTCTTCATCTGTCCAACCATCCATCTGTCCATCCAACCATCTGTCCAATTATCTATTAATTCCTTTTACTTTTGTGTTGATTGTGAAAGTTATGACATGCAGTGTCAAATGTTTTTAGCCCTGCTTTAGTTTAAGTCTCTGATTTATGTTTTACATATGCTATGGGTTTTTTTGCTCAAACACGCAATAGTTATGAGGAAGCTTTTTCTAATATTCTGAACTCAAATTTATCTAAATATTCTATACTCAACAAATGAAAAGATTTTTGGTACTGGAAGTCTCATCAATTCCCTAAGTCTTATGAATTTATGGATCTTGAAGAAGTGTCTATAAATATCACTTTACTAAAACATCATGATGCCTAACTACATTCTAAAGAGTGGTTCGTATACACAGAGAAAAGTGTGGTCCTTATCGCTCATCAAGGTAACCTCTCCTTGCAACAGACAGAGAGCCTAGTCTCAAGAGACATATCTATAAAACACTGAAGCGGGAGATGAAAGATTGTAAGAGCCAGAATCACCAACATGATTGTTTAAGCATGAGTTGAATAAGGACAAGTGTAGACATGTTAAAGTGGATGGCAGGAGCCTAAGTAATTACAAGACTTCAACCCTTTACAAGAACTACAGAAAGCTTAGGAATGCCAATTGTAGGAGAAATAGTGTTCTCCAAGGAAGAGTGTAGTAATTGGTTATTCAATACCAAATTGCCAGGCCTGAACTTGAAGATATATGTAAGATTAAATCTTTTTGTTTGTGTGTATATGCACATACATATATTTAAGAACAATTAATGAAAAGAAAAAAAAAGGAAGCCACAAATTTGAATAAAGAGATGAAAATAGAGGGACATATGGGAGGGTTTACAAGGAGGAAGGGGGAGAAAAAATATGTAATTATACTTAAAAATTATATTTCAAAAATGTAATTTCAAAAAAGAAAAAAATTATCTCAATATTCACGTATACATCAATTTATATATTAATGTTAAAGTAACGTGTACACTCACCCTACATATAGACTTCCATTAATGCCATTTAACTTACCTTTCTACAACAAAGTTAAAGATTTTTCAGGGCTTATGAAACAGAACAGAATTTTATTTCTGATAGCTATGGAGAGTAGACATCCAGGGTGAGTGTGACCACAGGTCAGTTTCTAGTGGAACCTGCTTCTGCCTTTCAAACTGTCACCTTATTCTGTTCTCAGATGGTGGAAAGACTACTGTCCAGGTGCCCTAGTGTCTGCTTCTATTCATGAGACATCTACTTTCACAACATAAACAATTTCCTAAACAGGAAATCCTTTTGCATCCCATCATTTTGCAAATTACAATTCAGCATATGGATTTTACTCATATGGCATGAGGATTTTCTCATTCTTAGTTATATCAGGAAAAATGAATACTTGATGAACCTTGTTCTACTTTTTTATATAAGTGACATGAAGATTGTGAATGAGTGAAAGAGTCCCATCTCACGGGTTTTTCTGTTTTCACTTGTAGGGATAAGGCATTTTTTGGAATTTTAATGCAAGTTTTATTATGAGCAAGATTCTATTGACTTATGACTTCTCAAAAGCATTTATGGGTTTTAAAGCAATGTGTTCCTAACATGGACCATGTGACTTTGGCTCTTTGCTCCACAGCAATGGAAGTGCTGGTATTTTTAATTACGTTCTGATGTTCATTTGCTACCTGGTGGGCAGCTTAAACTAGTCTTTTGCCCTAGAATTCTCACTTGTAGGTCTGACCCTGGTCTTGTCAGTAGAACACTGGGCATACAAATGAGTGTACTTAAATATGTCTTGGAAGCTTTCACAGACTTTAAGGCTGGGCTGTATAATTCAATATGGTTATACTTATCACAAAAATTGAGTTTTATTTAGTGTTTGGGCAATACCATGGAGTTTTTATCACAGTTGTTCTGTAGTACAGCTTGAGGTCAGGGATGGTGATTCTACCAGAAGTTCTTTTATTGCTTAGAAAACTATTCGTTATATTAGGGTTTTGTTATTCCAGATGAATTTGCAAATTGCCCTTTCTAACTCTGTGAAGAATTGAGTTGGAAATTTAATAGGGATTGCATTGAATCTGTAGATTGGTTTTGGCAAGATGGCCATTTTTACTATATTAATCCTGCCAATCCATGAGCATGGGAGATCTTTCCATCTCCTGAGATCTTCTTCGATTTCTTTCTTCAGAGACTTGAAGTTCTTCTCAAACAGAACTTTCACTTGCTTAGCATCACACCAAGGTATTTTATATTATTTGTGACTAATGTGAAGGGTGTTGTTTCCCTAATTTCTTTCTCAGTCTGTTTATCCTTTATGTAGATATTTGACAAAGGAGTTAAAACCACCCAGTGGAAAAAAGAGCATTTTCAACAAATATTGCTGGCTCAACTGGTGGTTAGCATGTAGAAGAATGAAAATCGTCCCATTCTTATCTCCTTGTACAAAGCTCAACTCCAAGTGGATCAAGGACCTCCACATAAAACCAGATACACTGAAACTAGTAGAAAAGAAAGTGGGGAAGAACCTTGAGCACATAGGCACAGGGGGACATTTTCTGATCAGAACACCAACAACTTATGCTCTAAGACCATAAAATTGTAAAACTTCTATAAGCAAAGGACACTGGCAATAGGACAAAATGAAACCAACAGATGGGGAAAAGATCTTTACCAATACTACATCCTGTAGAGGACTAATATCCAATATATACAAAGAACTCAAGAAGTTAGACTACAGAGAACCAAATAACCCTATTAAAAATGAGGTACAGAGCTAAAGAAAGAACTCTCAACTGAGGAATATCAAATGGCTGAAAAGCACCTAAAAATGTTCAGTATCCTTAATCATCAGGGAAATGTAAAACAAAACAATCCTGAGATTCTATCTCACACCAGTCAGAATGGCTAAGATCAAAAACTCAGGCTGATGCTGGGGAGGTTGTAGAGAAAGAGGAACACTCCTCCATTGCTGGTGGGGTTGCAATCTGGTACAATCACTCTGGAAATCAGTCTGGTAGTTCTTCAGAAAATTGAACATAGTACTACCTGAGGACCCAGCAATACCACTCCTGGGCATATACTCAGAAGATGATCCAACATACAAAAAAGACCCATGCTCCACTATGTTCATCACAGCCTTAATTATAAGAAGCCAGAAGCTAGAAAGAACCTAGTTGTCCATCAACAGAGGAATGGATATAGAAAATGTGGTATGTTTACACAATGGAGTACTACTCAGCTATTAAAAATAACGAATTTATGAAATTCTTAGGCAAATGTACTGCACTAGAAAATATCATCCTGAGTGAGGTAACCCAATCACAAAAGAACACACAAGGTATGCACTCACTTATAAGTGGACATTAGCTCAAAACCTTGGAATACCCAAGGTACAAGTCACACACCACATGAAACTCAAGAAGAAGTAAGACCCAAGTGTGCATACTTCGATCCTTCTTACAAAGGGGAACAAAATACCCATGGAAGGAGTTACAGGGACAAAGCGTGGAGCAGAGACTGAAGGAACGACCATCCAGAGCCTGCCCCACCTGGAGATCCATCCCATACAGAATCACCAAATCCAGACACTTTTGTGGATGCCAACATGTGCTTGCTGACAGAAGCCTGTTGGAACTGTCTTCTGAGAGGCTCCTCAGTGCCTGACAAATACAGAGGTGGATGATCACAGCCTACCATTGGACTGACCACAGGGTCCCCAATGAAGAAGCTAGAGAAAGGACCCAAGGAACTGAAGGGGTTTGCATTCCCATAGGAGGAACAATAATATGAACTAATATGTACCCCCAGTGCTCCCAGAGACTAAACCACCAACCAAATAGTACACCTGGTAGGACTTGTGGCTCCTGCAGCATATGTAGCAGAGCATAGCCTAGTTGGTCGTCAATGGAAGGAGAGGCCTTTAGTACTGTGTAGGCTCTATTTCCCTGTGTAGGAGAATGCCAGGGTCAGGAAACAGGAGTGAGTGGGTTGGTGATCAGGGGGAGGGGTGAAGGGATAGGGGGTTTTCGGAGGAGAAACCAGGAAATGAGATAATGTTTGAAATGTAAATAAGGAAAATATCTAATTAAACAAAACAAAATAAAACAACAACAAAAAACCCAGAAGTAAGATTAAAAACAAAACAAAACAAAACAAAACAAAACAAAACAAAACAAAACAAAACAAAACAAAACAAAACAAAACAAAACCACCTACCCCAACCTGCCTTCAGAGTCAGGCCCTTCTGTCTTACCTTCCTAGTGTTGAGATAAACAGCTGTATCACTTTCCCCTTCAAATAGCCTTTAATTTCCCCAAGGTATTCTTTTTCCCTTCCCCAAATGTGTATGTGATGCTGAAGGTGGTAAGATAAAAACAAAAGAAGCTCACAAGTTCATTTCTTCTCATTAGCAAACTAATGGAGTTTTACTTCCTGCTGAGACAAGGGTGTTAAGTTGACACTGAGAAGCAACATGCTCTGAGACAGTGAGTCAACTTTTATATATTTCTGTGGGACGTGGGTGTTTCACATAGAAAAGTCTTACTTTATTTGCCTTAAAAATTTATAAATCAGATCACACTAAGTTGACCTCATGCTGAAGTGCTTCTTTGATTACAACATTATCTCTGACCCACTCCTTCACTTGGAAGATTGGAGGCTGGGGCCACTGGGGCACATGAGTTACAATGGAAACTTTAATACTCAGCCTCAAAGTCCATTGAACCTAAAATAACATATAAGGGTTTCACTTAAATTCAATAAAGAACATTACAAAATAATTTTGATTTTTCCCCTAAAATGAAAATAATTCTTATATCCACAAGATACTTGTGAATAATAACTCAGTATACGTAGGCATACACTGTAGAATGCAGTGTATGTGGACATTGGCAAACTCAGAATTTCAGACACAAGAAGAAAATTTTGGCAGTATTTAAGAAAAACAGAAGATGTTAATCTCATACCAATATGTATGATGGATCAGAGTGTTAGTGGACTGGAGGCACAGAAACCATTAGGAAAATGTAATATTTCATTTTTATAATAACAAGTAAAATATAAACATAAGTATAGATTAAAGAAAAATATATAATCCAGTCACTTATTTTAAGATAGGAGGGAACTTCCAACATTTCTTACTCTCGGTGGTACTAAATGTTAATATGTCTTGGAACATATACTCTAGACACAGCAGAAATGGGGGAGCATAGCTGCAGCCCACAGGTAGTCCCTTCACACTCTTCAGTCTCAGAGGTATTTTGTAGCCTCCTGTCTAGGTCTATTAAGAACACAATGCTGTGTTGTGACCGTGCAAGGGTGCTTGGTTCATGTTTATTGATAGTTTGAGGACACCTAGGAATTGATGTAGCTCATTGTATCTGCCATGTAGTGTTAGAGAAAACTTGAGGCTTTAAAATGCCAAGCAGTTGGAAGATGCTCTGGACTGTTTCCCAGAACATCCTGTGGGACTAAGACCATGTCACCATGGCAGCGAGCTGCTCATTAAAGTATCAGTATTTAACTTCATGCCTCTCTTCCTCACCTCACTTCCCCATTCTTCTCTGGTTGCTTAGGACTCTTCTCAACTTATATGCCTGAAAATCCTTGTTATGGGGTTTTATGGTATTAAATACAATGTGATCGATAAGTGGGAAAGACAAGAGAGAAGTTAGATCCTTGCCCATGACTTTAGTAATTTTACCCATCTCCTTATATGTTTCAAGTCATTGGTAGTTCTTTGTATTGTATTAAAGTGTTAAATTATTTTAGTGAGACTTACTATTCTCAGACAAAAAACAACAACAACAAGAAAACAAAGAAACAAAAAAAATAAAGTCTTCTTTTGTGCCTTCTCTTGGTGGTGGCACATTGGGTTGCTAAGAAAAACACACAGAAAATGCTCACTGAAAGGAGAAAGTAATAAGGAACTAAAAGGTCTCTGTGACTAGAATAGCCCTGAAGCAACTGTAAGTAAATGGGTAATCTTATGTTCACAGCTCTTTCATAGGATTCCCCTGTGGATGTGTGGGTACTTCTTCAGAAATGGACTTCTCTGCTTGCCTTTGAATCTAGCCAGCATTATTGTGATGAGCACGTAGCAACCCAAGACAACCCACAACAGATCCGAGAGCTGATTCATCATAGCCTTTCGTCTGTGCCCTTTAGTGTCTATTGACAAAATCATAAGTTAAATGCCAGATTTCAAATGTAAAGCAAACCTGTTTCATAATTCTGACTAAATGATCATTGTGTTAGGAGGATCTGAGTGATATTGCACTCCACAGTGACAGTGACATGGCTGACTGGCCCTGGAACACAACCCCATTAAAACAGGGAGGCTGAGCTCTTTTACACTTGAGTGAAACTGGTCTTCTATCCTTAGTCGAGGACACCGTTGTGAACATAAAGCACATTTAGGATGAAAAATTGGCAGGAAGCTGTCCCTGAAGGACCATTCAGTACTTTGCTCCATATGCAGCAATCTCTCAATTCATGTTTCCCCTTGCCTGATGGAGAGCTAGTGGAGGAGGTAAAAATCCAGTTACTTTACAAGAAGAAAGGAGACTCAAGCCTCACACACACATTTCCCTGTGGCATGCTTCAGATGATGGCTTTATTTAAGACAATACAGAAACAGTTATGCCCATATATTAAGAAAAGTATAAATTAAAGTAGGAAGGAAAATATGATTGACTATAACATGAGTTTATACATAAGTTATAAAACATTCATATGAGACAGTCATTTCAACTCATTCAAACAAGGAAGAAACTGTTCATTTGGAAGTTGTTTAATAGTTCAGAGATGCTAACAATTAAAGTTGGAATGTTTTAAGAATCAGCAACTTGCCAGGCATGGTGGCCCATGCCTTTAATCCCAGCACTTGGGAGGCAGAGGCAGGTGGATTTCTGAGTTGGAGGCCAGCCTGGTCTACAAAGTGAGTTCTGGGACAGCCAGGGTTACAGAGAAACCCTGTCTCGCAAAACAAAAACAAAAACAAACAAACAAACAAAACAAAGCAAAAAAAGAATCTTCAACTTAACTATGCAGTGGATTGAAAACTACTGTATTTCTATTCCCAGAAAATGTACAGGGTTGATTGATGCAATGATTAGTGTTAATTGTCAACTTGACAGGAGCTAGCATTACCTGGGAGATGTGCCTCTGGGCATGCCTGTGGGGATTCTTAACTGATGGGTTCAGAGCCACCTTGCATGTGGGTGGGGACACTCCAGAACAGGGATTCCTTGATTGCATAAATTAGAGAAAGGGAGTTTACCATGTGTATTCGTTCGTTCCTCTGTTTCTTTATTGTGATATATTCAGCTCTTTCACGATTTTGATGTTTTGCCTTGCCCATGATTGATTGTAACAGGGAACTTTGAGTTAGAATCATTCCTTTTTCCTCTTCTAGTCCCTTCATCTGGGTACTTTTATCCATGCAACAACTGGGAAAGGAAGTGATACACACACTCTAGAATGGTCTAATTCTTCTTCTAAGAAACTCAAAGAGAGGCTGTTCAAAGGGCTACAGTCTAAAGTTCCCTCTAATGGAAGAAGCAGCAGCAGTTACTTCAGCACAGGTGACAAGCATGACAGGCATTAGGTATGAGCAATTCTTTCCTGTCTCTGGGTCATTTATGCTTGCCTGAAATCAGAGCAGTAGCTGCATGCTTTCACTCTCCTGCAGCAGTCATTAAAGAACCTTCGAGATTCTTTGCAGGCATGATCACAATGATGTAACTTTCCCCAGAAATACAGCCTAAGTGTGATTGGATGAAAGTGAATGTCTTGCTATATACTGCATCCAAACAGTGCAAAGCAAGTGGTGAAAGAAAGCCACTAGTGGTCTGAGCAAACTTGGAGCATATTAGCAAAGCTTGAGTCCATAATTGTCTTCTTCTGTCTGGCATGTCTTCAAAGCTAAAGCCTGTCAAAGTTAGAGCCAACACTTTTCTCCTAACCTGGGAACATAGGATTAAAAAGTCAAAACAGGCAGAGACAAAATTCTTGCTTTTGTTTTTCAGTAAAAGTTCTCCACTAAGGAATAAAGTTGACACTTCAACCTTCCATATCCTTTAGTTTGAAGATGAAGAATAGGGGCCTAGGAACTCCAAATTGCCAAAAATTTAAGGGGGAAATTGAGAATTAAATTTCAATATGGTCATAATAATATGCTACAATCACAGAGTTAAAGTGAGGCTTGACTGTCTTCAAATATCATGCATCATAAGTCCTTCTCTGTAAAGATCAGAAGCACGTATCACAGTGTCACTAAGTGCTTCCCTAGATAACAGAAATAGGGTTAGACAATAACCAGGAAATCATCAGGTGTATTCTAAGTGAGAAGTGAAAATATATATGGAACATGTCATTTTCCCTCACCTTTGGTATAAATTATATGGACATTTGGAAAAAAATTCTAAACATATTATTGTGAAATTGGAATAAATTTGGGGGCAAAAGCCATGTTTCTTGGAAGTAAAGCTTGGGCTTATAAAGAAATAGGTGTGGTAGACTTGCAAAGAAGATCAAAGCCCAGTGTCTCATCCAGAGATGGGAGAGAAGGCCATTGTATAGAATGCATAGGGTGTGTACAGTAGTGGTAACATTATTACTACTGCACAGTGTTGTGCAGTAGTCCTGGTGGGGTGGTTTGTGTGCACATGCTCTTGAACACTTGGTTCTCAGTTGGCAGCACTTTTAGGGGAAAGATCAGGAGGTACAGACTTTCTGGAGAAAGTATATCTGTGGGTAGGCTTTGCCTAGACCCTTCATCCATTTCCAGCTGAATGTGTGTTTTCTGCTTATGTTTGAGGATGTGATCTCTTAGCTTCCTACCGTGCTTTTGAGTTGCCATGCTTCCCCAGTCTCCATCAGGGTTCTTTGAGCTGTCTTAATCATGGTATTGTATCACAGCACCAGAGAAATACTCACATAGAATTGGTATCAGATATGGGATATTGCTGTGGGCAACTTGAATTTAGGAGGAAGAAGGATGACTGGCTTGAAACCTTCTGCTTCCTTGATCCAATCAGCATACAACCATCAGGACGGTAGACAAGTATGATATTTTGTAGTCAACTATATGGCTAGTTTTTGTCACCTTGACACAAACTACAGTCACCTGGAAGAAGAAACATAAATTGAGAATTTACCTCTATCCAATTGGCCTAAAAATAGATATGCGGTGTGTTTTCTTGATGGATAATTGCTGCACAGGTTCCCATCTAACATGGGCAGTGCCACATCTGATGGTCCTGGTTCATATAAGAAAGCAAAGTGAATCATCTATGGAAAACATTCTAGTATGCAGCATTCCTCTACGGTCTCTGTCTCAGTTTCAGTCTGTGGGTTCCTGATTTAAATTCCTTCCCCGAATTCCATTAATGATGGATGGTGACATGGAAGTAAAATGGAAACAAACTCGTTCTTTCTCTAGCTTGTCTTTGGTCATTATTGTATCATAGTAATAGAGACACAAACCAGGATTCTGGGTGTCTGTCAAACTCTGGACAATCAAGAACATAGAACACTGACTTTCAAATCCATCCTAAGACACACTTTAGTGTGGTCAGTTCATGGCTGATTCTGATTTTAAGTATAATCAGAGATATGAATCACAGTCCAAATCATTGTGCATTATTAACTGATGAAAAAGATCACATTTTTGCATAGCAGCAAATGTGAAAATCAGAATCAAAATCTGGGAAGTCTATAGAATATGATTATATTGTCATATCCAGTGTGACTTGTTCTTCCTTTGTTAGAAGCACTGACTCAGTGGTAGCAATAACTCCTACATATGCTGTAGGCTAAGCAGGGTGGCCCTAAGCAAGTTGACGCTACCACCCCTACCGATTTGTTTAAGACTTTTGATAAGAAGCATTAACCTTTCAGATTATGTTTTATCTCAGTTCCTTTCAAAACAACTTTCCCCTTTGAAAGAAAATCACTTGAAATCTATACTTGGACTCATATCATTATTTTCTGTCTCACAGATAATCAATGAACCTGCATCTTTGAGAAATCTATCCTAGATGTGGATCTAAAAACCAGGAATCAGATTATAATTTCTGCTTCTCTCTGTTCATTGACACGGGCTCAGCAGACTTGAGCACTAAGGCATATTAAATAAGCCGTCTGTGTATTAACCTGTATCTACTCTTCTGAGTGGCAGTGGTTTAATGTCTGTAGGCATCTCAGCAATAAGCTGATGTAAGAAGATTCCCTGTTGAGGAAAATTTGCATTTTTAAGAGAAGTACATAGAGTGAATGCAAGAAGCATGTCTAAGTTCTCACAGTGGTTTTCGGGCCCTTTCCATCCAGAGAAACTCATGCAAGGTCACAGTGAGAGCACACAAGGAATAGGGTTAGTTACAGCGACTCTACAGAGTTATACAAGTTAGTGTTAGTGGACCCCACTCCTGTGTTCACCTAGGGCACTGTTAATCATGAAGCACTTTCTATTTTAGTCGACAGTGTTTCATCAGAAGCAGTTAGCAAAGAGTATAGCCAATTGACTATGGGGCATTATGAAATTCACATTTATATTAAAAATGGGTTTCCCAAGTATTTAAAGTGCTGCCAAACCTATGTGGAGGGGAAGACTATAGAGTATAAAAATTGTTTTCAGACAACTTTAAAAATTAACTAATAACTCTAGGGACATGCAGTTTATCTAATGCTGTGCTGTGTAAAGTCATATTACAGGGATATTAAGTGTCACTCTACATGATGAGCTAGTTTTCCTTCCTCCCTTTTTCCCTACTTCCTTCTTTTCTGTTTTTTCCTTTCCTCTAAACCCTCTTTCTTCTTTCATTCTGTATTTTCCTCAGTGAAAATGTACAGGAAACTCTGAAATAAGTAATAAACACTGCAACCTTCCATGCGTTTTGTTATGATCAGCTTTTAAAAATATGTTTTAAAACCCAGTATGAAGTGAAGCTCATTCTTTACAGAATAGTGTTTGCAGTGACAGCCTCAAATTGTGAGATTTGGCTCTGTAATTGAAATCACATGCTTCATCTCAGTTTCATTTGCATGGACTACAGGCTATAATTAACATCAAGTACCAAGACAAGATCACATACAATAGAGTCCTGAAGCACAATCAGACACCAAAATTGAAACAAGCCTCACTGCTACTTAGTTATGCAAGGCTGGGTCCATGCCACCATAGAGAAATGACTGTGACAGGGCAGAGGACGCTGGTTGATGACGAACTGGGTTGCCCTGGGCTCATCACTAAGGGCAGGAATAAGATTGCATTGTGGGTCTTTGTTACTCATCTTTTCAGGGCCAGTGCCTGCTTTTATTGTTGTCATCTAGACTTTTTCGATCTCTCAAAAATGCTACCACATACTCACAGCGCTTAGTCAGACTTGAAACTCATATGTGTGTGTGTGTGTGTGTGTACACACTAAAAATAAAACCTTTAAAACATCATATATTTTATTTTTAGAGAGTATGCATAGTTTTAGAATGATAATATATTTGAAATTAGGAAACTCCCATATAAAGAAAGAAAATAGCTTGTACAACCACTCTGGAAATCAGTCTGGCGGTTCCTCAGAAAATTGGACATAGTACTACCGGAGGATCCAGCAATACTTCTCCTGGGCATATATCCAGAAGATGTCCCAACCGGTAAGAATGACACATGCTCCACTATGTTCATAGCAGCCTTATTTACAATAGCCAGAAGCTGGAAAGAACCCAGATGCATGGATACAGAAAATGTGGTACATTTACACAATGGAATACTACTCAGCTATTAAAAAAATGAATTTATGAAATTCCTAGGCAAATGGATGGACCTGGAGGGCATCATTCTGAGTGAGGTAACCCAAACACAAAGGAACTCACACAATATGTACTCACTGATAAGTGGATATTAGCCCAGAAACTTAGGATACCCAAGATATAAGATACAATTTGCTAAACGAATGAAATTCAAGAAGAACGAAGACCAAAGTGTGGACACTTTGCCCCTTCTTAGAAATGGGAACAAAACACCCATTGAAGGAGTTACAGAGACAAAATTTGGAGCTGTGACGAAAGGATGGACCATCTAGTGATTGCCTTATGCAGGGATCCATTCCATAATCAGCTCCCAAATGCTGACACCATTGCATACATTAGCAAGATTTTGCTGAAAGGACCCAGATATAGCTGTCTCTTGTGAGACTATGCCGGGGCCTAGCAAACACAGAAGTGGATGATCACAGTCAGCTATTGGATGGGTCACAGGCCCCCAATGGAGGAGCTAGAGAAATTACCCAAGGAGCTAAAGGGAACTGCAAACCTATAGGTGGAACAACAATATGAACTAACCAGTACCCGGGAGCTCTTGACTCTAGCTGCATATGTATCAAAAGATGGCCTAGTCGGCCATCACTGGAAAGAGAGGCCCATTGGATTTGCAAACTGTATATGCCCCAGTACAGGGGAACCCCAGGGCCAAAAAGGGGGAGTGGGTGGGTAGGGGATTGGGAGGGTGGGTATGGAGGACTTTTGGGATAGCATTGAAAATGTAAACGAGGAAAATACCTAATTAAAAAAAAAAAGAAAATAGCTACTGTTAGAATGAGAGACTTGGAATATCTTTGGTAGGGTAGTGTTTTCATTGTTTTATTTATCAACAGAGCAAAGGGTACTTTGTTCCTAGTGAATTGCTATAATTACTGAACTTTTATGACAGTGTGTTCTTTTATAGGGACTCTTTCTTAGAGGATGCCTGAGGTAATCTATAGATAATTACTTCTAGATGGGTTGGTCTAATTATATGCAAGCCTCACATCTTAAGACCTAGATCCTAAAATGTTAGCTTCTTCTCAAGAATTTTGATGGAATGGGACTGAAGTCGCCTTTTAGGACTGTTTTTATTTGCTTCCAGTCTTTGGACACATGACTTCTTCAGACTTCATGTATTCTTGGAAG
Organism: Mus musculus; assembly: GCF_000001635.26. Classification (NCBI taxonomy): domain Eukaryota; kingdom Metazoa; phylum Chordata; class Mammalia; order Rodentia; family Muridae; genus Mus; species Mus musculus. The sequence continues at coordinate 156,147,742 of NC_000069.6, read as the reverse complement.
ATCTAAATCAGAGATACTAGTGCCCGTGCCTCTTTTATTGAATCTATTGGTAGACTCTTCTTTTTTATAATTGTTTAAAATCAATCCTTTGTATTTGAAATCAGATGTTAGTATATTTATGGCATGTACAAAAGATACTTCATTAATAATTCTTTTCATGCCCCCATTTTGAAAATCAATACAGATTGAGTGGATGATATCATTAATACAACATTTAGAAAGTATAAAATTATTTCCAAGTCACTGATAGGCATATACTTTAAAATAGCCAAATTAACCAATGAATAGACTATATATCTATAGCTATCTACCTATCTATATAATTGCAATTTAATAAGGACAATAAAATAGCATATTCAATAATCATCATCCGCTGCTAGCATAGGAAAGATTTAGACAGTAGGATATGGTCTAGTGGAAAGTTCAAATCTGAAATATCTAGAGTGAACAACATTGCCCTCCATCCCTACCGATGGATGGTTTGTGTTAAGTTTTGGGCACATAATATTGAAAATGGACAGACAGTCAATGCAGCCTGGGATATCTGAGCCTTCCCTGTCAACAAAGCCAGAGGAACCATGGAAATAAAATAAGACAGATTAGAGACTAAAAACAAACTTTTTCAAAAAATATTAAAATTTGAGCTTCTAATGAAAGCCATACACACTTACAAGTTGGCCACTGGTTTCTAAAACAAAATTAATTGTAACAGACCCCAGTTAATCTAATGAAATTCACACAGAGTGGTGTCTGTTTTCTCAGACTGATAGTTAGCTTGTCCTTCATTTGGATTACTTTCTACTACACAGATATAGATATAAAAATAAACTTTTTGAATAGGATGAACTATTTTATATTTAGACTGATGTTTTCCACTTAAATCCAAATTTTCCCAGTCTTATAGATGTTATTACAACAAACATTTTCAATTTTATCATATGCTGGTAATCTCAATTTCCAACAAGTCTATAAGGGAATTCATTTTCTTCATGTCCAGATATGCATCCCACTTCAGAACAACTGTTCCAAGCCCCAAGCCAAGAACATAGTTACTGAATTAATTTTAAAATTATTCTTGTCCTTTTAATATGTCTCATTAAAGAATCACTCAAGCCTTCTTTCCAAATTCAAAAAGCCTTGTTTTCAACGTCATCTTAGACTGGCCTAGAAAACCAAACCTAAAATATTTCCATAAAATCCTTACCCAGCCCCACAACCAATACACAAAAGAACCTCCATCTTCAGAATAATGGATTTGTTTCCATCAGAAAACCTTCATAGAAAACCCTTCTCAAAGTCCACAGCATGATAACACACATTGTATAGGGGTTGTGGATATCCATGATGCCCTCCTCCATCCCAGCACCCCTGCAAGAATTCCACTGTTTTCCAGACCCTTGCTCTTCTAACTTCTCACCCTTTACTCCCAGCATCTGCCAAAAGATGATCAAACTATTTCTGTAGTTTGATCTTTCTAGCATTTTTCTCTTTATGTCTATGAGAAAGACGAAAACGAATTGATCCTTGTGGCTGTGGTGGCTTGAGTTTGGGAACCCAGTATGTTCAGTGTATAAGCAGGAGTGGCTAAGCGTATACGAAGCAGTAACACACCAACAAGTAATTTCTAGCCTGAGTTCAGAAAAGAATCAAGTCTCAAGACAAGCAACCAGGCACAGAGAATACAATATTTCCTTTCCACATTTATCTTCTATTCAGCCCATCGATTAATTAGCTGACTCCAATCTCTAATTGGGATGGCAAATTATTTTAATCAATAAAAGTATAGAAATACTGATTTCATCTACAAATGATTCAAACTATTTCCATACATAATGCTTAAAGAAATACACAAACAGAAATATTTTCATTTTTCATATTCTTTAGTATATATGTACATGCATACATATATGCAAAGTATTATGCTCTGCATGCATAATGTTGTGTGGTAATGGCTCAGTATTCATTGCTGTTGGACTCTCAGAGTATGAGAAAACCACATATCCCATGGGTATGGGTTGACAAAAGATTAGTTGCCTTTATAACACTGTATTGGTACAAAATCGGAAGTGTTTGAACCACAGACTTGAAGGCCTTGTGAAATTTGCTAAAGAGAATCATTGTCAAACTCCGAAACTTCATGTACCATTGAATATTTTAGGCTGTATAACTGAAATTGCAGAGACTCATTATTAAGACTCTAGACCTCTTTTATGGAGTTTCCTTCTGACCTTGTCTGGCGTACATTCTTCAGGGACAGAGCCCTGAAAGAGGGGACCAGGGGATCAGAATTTGAGAAGAGATAAAAGTTTGGGATTCGGTTTACACAAGCTATGTTTTACACAATGCTTATGTACCATATGACGAGCAATGCTGAACAAAGAGAACACTGTGATTCTCAAGACCATGACAGACTGAGCATGCAGTGGCCTTGACACTAATATGCCCAGTCTCTTTTTGGGAAAAAGCCAAGTGCTCTTGAACTGAAACCTTAGCTCCTTCAAGGTCACAAACCCAGCCCCAGATTGGCCTTGCCAAGTCTGCCCCTGGGGCAGGACATAGAACTCTGCTTCATTTGTCCTGTCATTGGGGCATCGGACAAAGTCTTGGATCGGTCCATCTCTCAACACTCTTTATCTGAAGTCCATTCAAATGTAATGGCTTTCTAAGCCACATTAGTTACTGGATCAGAAGAAAAGGTCTACACCAGGAACACACTGGCACAAACCCACAGCTTCTTTAGGAATTATGCCTTTTTTGTATGTAAGTGGAGCCACATGTTAAGCACATCTTTGACCATAGAAAAGCTAGCTCAATATGTTCTTTCTTGCTGGAAAATTAGAAAATTTGCTTGTGTAGAAGCTCTGTAAAATTTCACTGGACACTTTTCCAAATGTTTGACTTGTGAAATTCATTTAGTTCATCTAAAGTGCATGCTATGTCTATCTCTCCAGGTCCAGTCAGAATGAGGCAGAGGGCCAGATTGTTATTTGAAGTTGCAGAATGGTGATCAGTTCCTGGAAACTAAGTCAGATCCTAGGAAAAGAAAGATGTTTAACCCAAGACAGAGCAGCGAGGATGCATTGCGAGCTCTGCAGCTCACAAAGAGGGTACCTTTGGGGCTCAGGGATAATGATGAGGAAATCTGACTTGTCCAGCTCCACAGCTCCACAACATGTGATGGGAGATGGTTTGGTTGCTTGTGTGCTATGAAGTCATCTGGTGCAGCAGTCAAAGTTGCATTGTAGCCCTTATCTATGTATGCTGAAAAAAACCAGGCTGCTTGTCCCTAAGACTTACCGTTTTTCTTTTTTAATTAATTAATTAATTAATTAATTAATTTTTAATTAAATAAGAAGGTGAGTAGAAGCATAGTCAGAATCATAGCATCTGTGTGGATTGAGCTCTTGTTTATTCACTATCTCGTTGTAGTTAGCATATAGTGTATGAAGTTTTATTTTTTTTTCAATATCTGTTTCTTTTGATTCTTCAATGCTCTTCCCCCTTGTTCTACTACAGCTTTATCCTAACATTCTAACCTCATAGCCTACTTTCTTCGATCATATATCACATGTCCTATTTCCCATTTTGTGGTTTTATTTCCTGTCCTATAGACTAAACTGCACTCATCCCCACCATGCATACACAGACTAGAAATTGTGGGAAGCCGTTGCAGAGTGGCAATTACAGAGTGGCAGTTACAGAGTGGCAGTTACAGAGTGGCAGTTACAGAGTGGCAGTTGCAGAGTGGCAGTTGGCTACTGCTGGCCACCACACATACATAGGCAATAAAGGTTCTTTTGCCAAGATGAGGTTTTGAGAATTAACCAAAGTTAACCAATCAGATGAGAGACAAGTTAACCAATCAGATGAGAGAGAACGGCTCTCCTAGGCCTATATAAGCAGCACCAGTTCTGGGCTTGGGGTCACTTCACCTCTGCAATCAAGCTCTCCCAATAAACGTGTGCGGAAGGATCCTGTTGCAGCATCGTTCTTCCTGGCCAGTCAAGCGCGCGCGAGAAGAAATCACTTGTTTGGCATGTTTCTACTTCTTTATGCCTTTATCCACGCTTGCTTATAGTCTGAACATCATTGGAGTACCCAAACTCAAACAACCACAGACACATGAATCAATTCATTTTAGCCTTTCTCATAGATAGGGAGAGAGAAATGCTACAAAGGTCAAACTACAGAAACAGTTTGATTATCTGTTGGCAGAGGCTAGGAGTAAGCATGAGAAGTTAGAAGACCAAGGGTGTGGAAAAAAATGGAGCATGCGCATACACACACACCAACACACACACACACACACACACACACACACACACACACACATACACACACACACACACACACACACACACACTTAAGTCAGGGGTCTTTATATGAAATAAACATGAAATTTATGGTATGAGCCTGTTTACCTCATTTATTGTAATGTTTTTCATATACGCTCCTTTTTTTCTGCAGATTTCATAATTTACATTTTCTTTATAGTGGAATAAAATTCCACATACATACATGTAAACACATTTCTATTATTCATTTAATCATTTATTATTATTCATGTGTTGATGGACAACTACACAAATTCTATTCCTTAATGTTTTGAATAGTCTAGCAATAAACATGAATGAGCAAGCAATATTTTCATGGAATATAACATCCTTTCTGGATGTTAAGGTGACACATACACACGTTTGCATTATATGATATGCTAAATTTTATGTAATTAACAATGCTTTGTTAAGGAACACTTGCCTTACCTTCTGTTAAAAAGTAAATGGATATAGTGTCAAGTCCCTTGGGCCAATAGTCCTAAACATCACACAAGTATACAAATACCTTCTTTCTTAGATTCACCTTTGAAAAGCCTATGGGCCACAGCTTTATGAGGTCCTGGAAGCTATGGCGATTTTATTCATGGAAGTGAAGATAATTCATTTGCATTGTTGTAAATATTAAGATCTTTGGTGGTGTTTTATAAGTCAATGGTTGGCTGATATACCTACTAACTCAACAGACACTTAGGCTAAACTGCTTGATTTGCCTTTTGTCTTTACTTTTTGGAAAGAATAAAGTTCTTGTAATGATTGCCAAACTCTATGAGGAAATTATATTCTGATTAAATTCTTCCATAATTTATTTTTTTGTTTGTAATTATGGGACACAAAAATCAAATATTCAATAAACAAGAACCATTTTTGCAACTTACAAATAAGCAGTAAAGATGCTTCTCAAAAGAGGAGTAAGAAAATTTAAAGGCAATTTCAAGATAGGGAAACTTCAAGTTGACAGACCGTGAAAAAAGATCACAAAGGTTTTGCTCTTACACTAGGTACAGCTTGTGGTTGAAGCATTGAAAAAGCAGCCAGATTTCTTGGTCTTGTAATCATCAAAATGACTATATAATTATTCAGGCTTTTTAAGAGATTAAATATTCATAATTATCTTCTAAGGCCAAATAGCAGACAGGAATCTTTGGACTATTGAATAGTTTTGTATCAAATGTCTTTGAACATTTTGATTAAAAGTGCTTTTTAGCACCAACATTTCAAAAGTATAGTTTGAAAGTCTAGAAAGTATAGTTACATTGTGTGTTGTACAAGGCACAGGAAGGACCATCATACTAATTACAAATTTAGAATTTCCAACAGTTATAGATTGTAATTAGTTGGTATCTAGGTCGTTTCTTTTCAAAATATCTCAAAGGTATAAGGTGTGAGTATATTTAAAGCAATCTGTTAAACAGTGACATTAACTTACATCGTCTGTTTTGATCTGCTGAACTAAATCCACTGACAACTAGCATTTAGACTGATATCTTCTTGTGTCAGTATTTTACCATAACCAGTGTCAGGTAAGTTATTTAAACACTTAGGATATGATAAACCAATGTTGCACAATGAATGGTATCCAACACATATGAAGCGCATACCTGAAGGACCCTGCTAAGAGCAGATCTCATCAGACTTTGCTGGTCATCAAATATCTGGCCAATTCTATAGGCATTCTTAATGGTTTGAAACGAATCATGGCAGAAGCAATGCAAGCATGGGTCCTCAGCAGCTGAGGCATTGCTGATGCTTTATGTATGCATTACTATAGAGAGGAAAGCTGCGAAGTGATGGTGTTTCTCAGCAGGGAGTGCATAGCTGAGTAATGGCTGCACTTGTTGTCATCATGTGACTTGCAATGCTCACTGCTAGGTTGAAGGAAGTCTGGGTGAGTCATGAAACGCTGGCGAAGCAAGGAAGCCAGAGGAAGCAACTTTCCCAAGCAGGATGAAAGTACTTTCTAGAACAGCAAAGACTTGTTTAATATTTATATTTCATTAGGCAGAAACAACCGTGGCTTAGCATAGCTTGCCTTTAGGAAGCAGATGTTGAGAGCCATGTGCAAATCTTTATTTTGATGGGTTCCAGTGTGTGGTCTCCTTCCTTTCCAGCTGGCTGGATTTTCTGCTTCCTTTCTTCACACCCAACCCTAAGCTCACCAGGAAACTGCTCCTAATTAACTTTATCCCTTTTGCGTTTCACAGGTTCATGGACTTTCAGACAGCTGGCATTGAAATAGACTTTATAAATAAGTTAGTTCAGCCTTATTATTATTTGTCCTCATCTGACTTGATGACTGTGTGCATAAGTGAGCAAAAGAGAGAGAAGAGAGAGACCGACAGACAGTCAGACAGAGAGAGAGAGGGAGAAACATGCATACATGTGTGCATATGTCCATATGAATGACTTATTTTATTAAATTTTATTTTTAATCAATAAATTGTATGTATGTAAGGTCACCTGAGTAAACTGTTAAAGTAAATTTTCTTAATAGTCTTTGATATTTGAGAAAAAAAAATATATACTGTTGATCTAGTACAAAGAAATTTGTGTCATTTAACACTTTTTCTGGAGGGAGCTTGCCACTTTATAGTGGAATACCTCATCCTGGCTCCATTGAAATGAATTCCAAAAAAGATGGGTAATATAATGTAGTCTTAACATTCTTAAAAGAAAATTTTATACATGATATCTTGATAAACATGACATATTCTTCCCCCTTCCCAAACTCCTCCAAGATATCCCCACATCTGTACTTAAAAAAAAAAATAGGACACAGAGGACAGAGTATGGAGAACATAAATGCATACTTATGTAGTCTTCACTATCATCACAATGTCCTAAGCACAGATGCTTGGCTCCTGTTTGTGATATATACGGGAGAACAGTGCTGGCTGAGTGGACACCATTGACACTTTGAACAGCCTTGTATACTTTCAGAAAACAAAATGATGTCTTAACGTTCAAGATCTGTGAAAAGATAGGAACCTTCCTTGTCTCCCAGATTCCCGGACATGGTTTTTAAACACCAGAAAGCTGGGTTGGAAAGAGAGCAAGTATGAGTAGGCTATTCTCAGGGATGGTCTTCTCAGCTGGGTGTGATGGAGGTCACAGAAACAGCCCGTGATGAGCCTCAGGAATGTCACTTGAGAAATGCGTGCTTTCTTGTAGCACCCTAGCTATGTGTGTGTGACAATACAGTGTGATCTCAGAATGGAAGAAATCTTGCTTTCCCTTCTAGGAAAAGCCAAATGGGCTATCTTCAAATATTAATTAATATTGTCTCAGAATTTGAACATTCATTGTTGCTAAGGAGGAAAGTACTGCTGTGTCTTATAAATAAGATATTATAGGCAAATGGGACTCCATAACAGGCATGTATGTCTTTGTAACTTTTTTAGAGGTCAGGGGGTAGTGTATTCTTTTAAATTCTCTGATGTTACTTGGGAATCACCAAGTGAGAAATTATCGATCTCTCCTTTCTGTAATCTCTGTAGGTGGCCTTTCCTATGGCTTAGTTTGCAGTAATGTTGAAGTTTCCTTCTGGTGATGAAAGGTCACTGGCTTGGTATCCTACAGTTACAAAAGCCTCCCTGGGACTATCACTTTATGCCTATTGTCCCGCATTAATTATTTTTTTAGTATTGGATAAGACTAAATGATCTTGTGATATGTGTTTTTGTTCTATTTTACATAATAGTACATATTGAGTATATTGTGCTTTTTCTATATACGTACATAATGTCTAATGATTAAGTCAGAGTGATTAGTTGTCATGACACACAATATTCAAGTTTGCTTTAATTTTGTAATAATTTTAAAAATATACAGTGAGTTAACGTTGACTTAATTGCAGATTATTCTGCAGATGTCCTAGAGATGTCTCTCTTTTCTGTGTGCTATACCCAACTCCCCACCTATAGCTCCTCCACCATTCTTTGCACTGGACATTATGCCAAAGAAAATATCAGAATGTCTAAAAGGCACCTGCAGGTTCATGGTTACTGTAGTGCTCACAATAGCCAGCACAATGAAATAATTTGGGAGTCCGCTGAATGTAATGAAGTGAAGCAGATATCCATATGGTATAGACAACTTAATGATACCATCCCACAATCATCTCTAAGTTTATGGACTCTGAGATGCAAATAAACCTGCAGTCGTCTAATGTCTATGCCTTTGCTGAGAGTTGGCAGAACATGTTTTCTTTGCTTAGATACATGTTGTGTATGCTAAGTCTGAAAGGTGTTATCACATGTTTGAGGGACATAATATTATTATCACTTAACTAGCAGAATTGGCTACACGTTTAGAACAAATTTTCTTAATCTTTATTTACAAATACATGCTTATTTCTTATACTACTTTTTGCAAAATATTCATTTACATATTGAGATTTTTTTAAGAGATTCTCACAAATTTTACTTAAAGTTACTGAAATTATTTAATGAAATCGGAATACTTGAAGAAATGCCCAGTTCTGGATACATGGGAAAGGAAATGTGGAGGGCTTCTGCAGGAGTTCAGTAGGACACAAACCTTGCAGGTCTAAGTAATCATTACAACCCATCTGGTATCTGTTCATTTCCAGCTCAAATGTCCTGACCATCTTCCACAGCTGGCCAAGCCGGTTATGATGTTCACATAGTCTCCAGTTAGGCTTACTATGAAATGATTTTTCAGTTTAATGAGAGATTTGGACTGCCTTTAACACAAAGGTTCTTTTCACATTTTATTTGTTTATTCTCATCTTATTGTACTTATAAAAACTCCTGTAAGTTAAGAACTCTTTCAACATAGTGCTGTGCTCTAGTCTTGGTTGTGAGCCATATATATCACTCAAGAAATAGATCAACTGAACACAGAATAATGTATACATATTTTTATCATGGTCATAAATGACTCTCTGAATTTTGCAAGTGGTTGTGAGGTTTTCTTGAATAAAACACCACCCAGTATCCCTTGAAGACTTTTAGATCAAACTGAAGTGCACTATACACACACACACACACACACACACACACACACACACACACACACACACTGACAATGTACTAACAGACACTAACTTATATTCTACTGTTTATGTATTATATACTCTTTTGCCAAAGATGTGCTTACGCTAAAGGAGAGGAATGTGCAAGCCAAGGCCAGTTCTGCCCTTCCTATTTACTTTGCCTTGGCAAGTTACTCTACTCTCTAAACCTTCACCCATTTATCTATATGCTTCATCCTATAATGTCTCCTTTCTAGTCCTTTTGGAGAGTTTAAGAACTCGTTAGAACACAATACATAAGAGTAAGTATAATTACTAGATTTTTCTAGGATAATCTGTGCATCACTCTTGGGTTGTTCATCTAACTGGATGCCTTATGATTTTCATTGCATGAAAACTACTGCAAATAGGCCTGATGTAAGCTGTAGAAAAGTGGTAAGACAAATTACTGTTCCATCTTATACGAACTTACAGCAGCACCTGCATCTATCTATATACTATCCTTAGGTCAGAACAGGGATCTTCTATGCCCTTGAGGCATGACATTTCCCTTCATACAGATAATAAGTTATACATCTTAGATACTCAGAGAAAATATTTCTCATTCCTTACATCTTAAGTGACAATGGGACCCATTTCTCTCTACATCTACCTCTGAATGTCAGGCTCCTATAATGTCTTCATTGGCCTCCAAGGCTGTGTCCTGACTACTTTTGCACTGTCATTCCCATGGTGCTGAAAGACAGGTATCATTCTTAGGAAGACTGGAAGGATGTGTGGAAGGGTTCTGAGGAACAGATTACAGAGTCTGTGGTGTACTTGTAGTTACTCTCCATGCTTCCATTTCCCTAGTACCAAGAAGAAAGTATTTTGGTACTGTCCGCACAAGACTTACTACCTAGTTCCCTTATAACAGTTTATACTGTATACTTTCCAATGAATATTATATTTTCAAGCAATTTCTAAACCTAATAAGATATATGATTTCCTTATTATAGCCTTCTAGTCTCAAATTATTAATAATTGATGTGAAACTCATGACCATGCATGCAGACAGTGATAAGTCTGTTATACAATGAGTGTTTTTCCTCCTGTTATGGTTCACATTGTAAATATGCTAAACAGTGAGTCATAGATAGCAAAGGGCACAGGCTTGCTCACATTAGTTTCATGGATTTGACTCTTTTTTACCATTTCTTCTTCTGGATTCCTGTCCTGCTGTCAATCTCGGTTCTTAGTTTTTATATATAATTTTAAAAATCATCTTTTCCCTACATAAAATAAGACTTTTTAGGATAGAAATCCCTTTTTAAATTACAAGTTTCTCCTTTTACTGTAAGATCCTTTCACTTTCTAATATAAGTGATTGCTCATTCATCTTTATTCATTTGTTAAATCGTTTATTGTTCTAACACATCTGTAGAACACATTTCTTCTACTGAGCTTATGCTATTGAGACAAGAATAGTAAAAGAAAGAAGGAAGGAAGGAAGGAAGGAAGGAAGGAAGGAAGGAAGGAAGGAAGGAAGGAAGGAAGGAAGAAAGGAAGAAAGGAAGAAAGGAAGAAACAAAGAATCATAGATGCTATAAGAATCCATGGTTGTGTCTGAATTTTTGGCCATCACCTCTCATGGTTTTAATGTGCTATTAGAGTGCCACACATAATCCAACACTTCCTGAGCAGTAGTGACTACTACATCTGTGAGACTTGTGTTCAATGATTTATATTTGTTCAGCACATAGAAGGTTAACACAAGTACGTTAGATAGGTTATGATTCATGAAACCAGCCAACACCAACTCTCTGCTCCTTCCATCCCCTGAAGGAGCTGATGCATAGACAGGCTCAGGCTGATGCTACAAACCGTGCCCATGTCACAGCCAAAGACTCTGAAATCTTCAGATCCTTAACAAAGACTTTTAGTAAATCTCCTTTGAAGCAAAACATATTGCTCTTATCTGCAGGGTGTACCTGGAAGGCAATGAAAACACTGGTAGCTTTATTGCCTTAGAGTGTGCCCAGAAAAAAAAGTGTGTATAAAAGTCTCCATAAGTCATTGTCTTCATACTTCTGCCAGTAGTTAGGCCATTATCTTGGGAGGAGGGGAGTGGAATCCATTCTCAGATTTAAAAAGTGTGAAACCACCAGATCTTTAGAAAATTGCCTTCCAACAAACATAGAAAATTGCCTTCCAATAAACACTATTCCATATAACAATAGTATAAGAATCCCAAAATGATTACTTAGTGCCTTTTGAGATTAAGAAGTGAGAATGAAAATAAATGAGAGAAAATAGAAGTTTAAAATACATATTTTCATTTTGGAATATGTGATAGAACTTTCAAGTTTGTTTCCAGGCATATTCTCATTTTATCAAAATATTAATTCCTCTTTTCATTTATACACATATCAGAAAAACACCTCTGTGTGTGTGTGCATTTTTGTTTGTGTTTGATGTATGAAATCCTCCATATAGTATATATGTATTTTCATTGGAAAATAAACAATCCATATCTTGTAACAGATACAAGGGAAATAAAATATCAAGCATATAAATATATGAGGCAAGACTATGATTGAATGTGATTTACTGTAAGAAATGTGCTGCAATGCCATCGAATATGGGACACAACCATGTCTTAAAGAATGACTGCCTTGTCCAGCTTGGCAGTGGTGACAGAGAAAGGGTGTGGAGCCCACCGTGTGTTTTACTCAGTCCTCCACAGCTGATCAGGGAAGTGACATTCTCAGTGATCTCAGCACATCTTAGAACTTAAAGATTGTTCCGGGATCTTAAACCCATAGAAAGTTTTCCTTTTCTTACTGGAAGCATCTCCACTGACTTGTATTAGACTGCAGGTGCTCTGTAGTCAACATAATCACGTTTGCCAAATCACTTTCAATGAATGTTGTAACAGCACATACATTTCAATTTTTAGGATGAAGATTGTGAGCCTCCTCACCAAATAGCTGGGTTATTTCCTATTGATAAAATTGTGGAATCAGTTTTCTAGATCTCTCTCTCTCTCTCTTTCTCCCCCTTCTTCTTTTATTTTACACCTCCAAATTTGGAGTTTGTCTGCAAGCCTCATACCTAAGGACTCATTCTAGAAAATGTTGAGGACCAAAGTCATCAGGACCAAAGTCATCACTTCCTTTCACTTTTAGCAGGTTAAAAACTAAAGGTCTCTTTAGTTTATGAGAGTTTGGACACTGCATCTACCTTGCTGAGTTCAAAGCTGTGAGTTTGTCTCCTGTGTATTCGGTTAAGCATGATATGTTTAGGGGACGGAACTGGGCCTTCCTTAAAATTGGATTGACCTAGATACAAAATATTATAGATGAATTACTTATAGTAATTAAAAATCTAAATAACCATGTCTCCTCACACTCTGCTAAATGCAAGAAAAGAAAGGAGGGGGAGGATGCAGGAGGGGGAAAGGAAGGAAGGATGGGTCTTTCATCAAGAGGGTCTATCTAGACATTACCTGAAGCTTAGAAATATATTGCATCTCGTAACTGCTTCTCTTTCATTCTCTTTACACTGCCTGTCTCTTAAATTTATGGCCATGAACTGCGGTTTGCTTTATTCTTCTAAACATGGTTTAAAAGTGTTCTGGAAGTCTCCAAACAATAAAACTCTAACAAGAATAATGTCTTCTCTAAAATAGCTCATTTAGAAATGGTCAATAAATACAAACAAGGCAGTCCCCAAAGTTCTCTTTCAGCCTGCTAGTATGAAGAATTAAAAATTAAAACTCATGGGGGTGTGCTACACAGTGACTATGGCATGACCCCTCCCAAGCCATTTCTGAAGCACACATCAGCTCACTCTGGGACACTATAGAAACTGCTTTAAAACAATACCTAGAGGCCACTGAGTTTAAAGCCTTTCATTTTAATTTACTGGTAAAGCAATGCTACCTGGTACTGTAAGTGATGGGAGATTCTTCCACTGGTTTTGAGAGTTAATTGACTTCTCTGTGATCCCAGGTATGAGGTCCCTGTCTAGGTTACAGTTACCAAGTAGTCAATCATAAATATGAGAGTGATGAGCACACCTGAGAGAGTGCCATCAATAATTACAGTTAGGCAAGAGGCTCCGAAGAAGAAGCCCTTGGGCAATTGGACCTAATATCACAGTACAGATAATAAGTTTGATACGTTTTCATATTATTTTGGATCCCTTATGAGAATCAGGAACTAGACATTTCCCCCTGCCTTTTATTGAAAATAGATTTTTTTCATACAGTGTATCCTTATTAGAGTTTCACCTCCCTCTACTCCTCTAAGTTTCTCCCCATTCGGATGAACTTCTTTTCTGTCTTTTATTGGAAAAGAACTGGCTTCTAAGAAATAACAAAAAACATAACAAAAATAAAATATAATAACACCAAAACCATCACATTGAGTTTGGACAAGGCAAATCAACAGAAGGAGAAGAGCCCAAGAGAAGCCACATGAATCAGAGACCCACTTGTTCACACACTCAGGAGTCTCTCTCTCCCCCAAATTTTTAACTACAAGCCATAATATATACACAGAGGACCTGGTACAGACCCTGAAGGCCTTGTGCTTTTGACTTCAGTCTCTGTGAGATCATATGAGCTTTGCTCAGTTGATAAAAAAAATACCTTACCATAAGTGTTAAATATCTTGGGTCTCCTAAATAATTACTAATGGATATCAAAAATTTCCTGTCCACTTTCAATTTTATTTATTTATTTAACCTATTCACTATATTAATGTTAAATACAGTAACTTTCAAACATAGATAAATTATTAGTAGTATCTATATACAATTTTATTTCATCAGAATTTATTTTTAAGTGTTAAAATGTGTCTTAAAATTAAGTTTAGATTTTGATGTTTAATCCCTCTAATTTGCAGTTGCCAAAAAAAAAAAACAAAAACAAAAAAAAAAACAAAACCATACAATAGAGACATTCAGATAGTTTAGAGTGTATAGAGTTTGCCTGCAAGCCTCAAAAACCAAGTTTAGTCTCTGTGACTTACATGATATAGGGAGAGAACTTACTTTGGCCAGTTTTCTTCTGATGCCTATATTCTCTTTTGATGTCTTCACAAATACACACATGCATGTATACAAATGAATAAATTAATGCAAGACAATAAAAAGTAGAACCATATTCCTGCTAAAGTGTAAACACATACACAATAGTCTCTCTGTCTGTCTCTCTCTGTCTGTCTCTCTCTTTCTTTCTTAGATATTTTCTTTACTTACATTTCAAATGTTATCCCCTTTCTTGGTTTCCCCTTCAAAACCCCCTATCTCCTCACCCACCCCCCACCCCCAGCTGCTCACCAACCCACCCACTCCTGCTTCCTGGCTTCCTGGCCCTGGCATTCCCCTACACAGGGGAATAGAGTCTTCACAGGACCAAGGGCCTCTCCTCCCATTAATGACTGAATAGGCCATCCTCTGCTATATATGTAGCTAGAGCCATGAGTCCCACCATCTGTACTATTTGGTTGGTGGTTTAGTCCCTGGGAAGCTCTGGGGGTACTGGTTAATTCATATTGTTGTTACTCCTATGGGGCTACAAACCCTTTCAGCTCACTGGGTACTTTCTCTAGCTCCTTCATTGGGGTCCCTGTGCTCAGTCCAATGGATAGCTGTGAGCATCCACTTCTGCATCTGTTAGGCACTGACAGAGCCTCTCAGGAGACAGTTATATCAGGCTCCTGTCAGCAAGCACTTGTTGGCATTCACAAAAGTTTCTGTATTTGGTGATTACATATGGGATGGATTCCCAGGTGGGGCAGTCTCTGGATGGTCATTCCTTTAGTCTCTGCTCCGCACTTTGTCTCTGTAACTCTTTCCATGGGTATTTTGTTCCCCCTTCTAAGAAGGATCAAAGTATCCACACTTAGGTCTTCTTTCTTCTTGCGTTTCATGTAGTTTGTGAATTGTATTTTGGCTGTTCTGAGCTTTTTGGCTAATATCCACTTATCAGTGAGTGCATATCATGTGCATTCTTTTGTGATTGGGTTACCTCACTCAGGATGACATCCTCCCGATCCATTCATTTGCATAAGGATTTCATAAATTCATTGTTTTTAATAGCTGAGTAGTACTCCATTGTGTAAATTTCTGTATCCATTCCTCTGTTGAGGGACATCTGGGTTCTTTCCAGCTTTTGGCTATTATAAATAAGGTTGTGGTGAACATAGTGGAGAATGTGTCCTTATTACATGTTGATGCATATTCTGCGTATATGCCCAGAAGTGGTATTGCTGGGTCCTCAGGTAGTACTATATTCAATTTTCTGAGGAACCACAAAACTGACTTCCAGAGTGGTTGTACCAGCTTGCAATCCCACCAGCAATGGAGGAGTGTTCCTCTTTCACTACAAATTCCCCAGCATCTACTGTAACCTGGGTTTTTGATCTTAGCTATTCTGACTGGTATGAGGTGGAATCATAGGGTTGTTTTGATTTGCATTTCCCTGATGACACAGGATGTTGAACATTTATTTAATGTACAAAAGTTCAGTCCATTGTGAGTGATGTCACCCTTGAGACATCATTGGTAAAATAAATGATTGAGCAGGCTATATAGAGCCAGTAAGGTGTATTTTTCCATGGCTGCTGTATCAGTTCCTGCAATGAGTTCATGCCCTGACTTCCTTCCATGACTGGCTGCAACTGTAAGATTAAACAACCCCCACATCCTCAAGTGGGTTTGGTCAGTGTTTAATCACAGCAAACGAAGCAAATTAGGAAGCAAACTAGCACATTTACCATTTTGAGCATTCAAATTGAGCATGTTTAACATTTAATTTTCTTGTAAAATGAAAAATTTATTTTCATGAATTATGGTACAAAATCAGTCTACACCCTTAAGTCTAACAGTAGTAACCCCCATTTTAAAAATCTTTGTGTGCAAGTTGAGTATGTTATTCATTTAATCTATTATTACTTTGAGATGGCCATGATTGAAGGCAGCTACATCGACATGACTAACGGAAAATCAGGAAAAAAATAAAACTCATTCTCCTGGGTGGTTTGGAAATATTCCTGGTTGGAAAGGTAACATTTTCATTAGGGTTTTTTTTTTTTTTTTCCCCTTCTTCCGCCCAGACAGGTGACACCGGCTCTGATTTCACAATAGATACGTGTGCTAGTAGTGTGCTTTCTCTGGATTCCAGAAGCAGAAGAATGGGGGAGCATGTCATTGCTGTGTTCTCTCTCTGCATGATCTTCAATTGCCATGGCACAGAGCCTGAATGACTTGATGACGTTTTGTGAAAGGGTTCATTTCTAATTTTTTACATGGGAGCTCTATCAAATCTTGTAGCTGATCAGCAGGAGGAGTAGGCCTGTGTACTCCTCATCTTTTAGACTTCTGCTCTGGTCATCCTGCCTCAATAACTGTATTTCAGTGGCAGTTCTCTACTCCTAGAAACATAAACATCACTTCCTAGTGTAACCTATTGATTGGATCACTGATGCAAATACAGGGAATCCATGATTTATTTCTAACTTTAAACTTTATTTTACATTTTTGAGACCAAAATGGTATCATTCATTACAGCATGAACAAAAAGGGATTGTGTAAGTCAGAGCTGTCTCTTCCATGTTTCTTTAAATGCTATTTCCTAAGGCGTCAACCAGCAAAAAGCAAAGTCTCTCTCTCTCTCGCTATGTATATATATATATATATATATAAAATCACCAGATATATATCACCAGATATATATATATATATATATATATATATATATATATATATATATATATATCACCAGAAAATGTGACCCATATTAAAGGTATATCTTCCCACATTAAAAGGTCTAGTTAAGGAAAAAAATCCTCTAAATGTATATCTAGCTGCATGAGTTTTATTCATTCCAGATGTAATCATATTGACAATGAAGAGTAGTCATCACAGGTGGCCTTTCCATGGGAAGACCTCAGCAATTGCTGTGCAATGCCAAATGATAAGCCATGAAAATATACATACAAGTAACATTATATGGACTTAACAAACCATTTTTAGTAATATATGCACATAAAAAAATACATATATGCCTAAAATAGTAATCATTAATGAATAGAGTCCATGATTTGAAGAAGAGTGGTAAGGGGGTCTATGTAAGGGTTTGGGGAAGAAGAAACATAATTAAATTGCATGGTTAAAATCAAACAAACAATAAGCAATTCCAATAAAGATGATCTCAGATTAGATCAGGTTCAGGAGAAAACAAGTCACCTATACAGCCAGCAGATTGTGGGCAATCTACCACTAAATGTTGTCCTGTCTAAATACAGAAGTGCCGTTCACAGTCATTATCTGTGCCCCGAGTTACATGATTCAGAGTGACATCATTTCCAAGTCCTCTTCATTCAGCTTTTAAAGAAGGAACATGTTGATTTCTTACTTGAGGATACACTGGTCAAATAGAGTAAAATCGTCAATTTTTAAATGGGGAGATCTGACAGGACAATCCCTTCTCAACAGTAGCTTTGGAGAAGCCCTACCAGGCAAGTTATTTTTTCTTGATTAGATGTTTAAATAGTTTTACATTTGTTGTATAATTATCACGCATATTTTGGGACCCAATGGCAGTTACATACATGTATTTCCCCAGAGCAACTGGCATAGCCATTTTTCATGTGTTTATTTTTGAATATTTTCCATTTGTTTCAGACTTTCAAACATTCTTCGTTAGCTATTTTACAATATAAAATTAATTGCTTTCAACCACATTAAGCCTACTTCGACATGAAATAGTTGAAGTAATTCTTCTAATGACACAATTACAGCCCTGAGACCTTTTGATTTCTGTGCTGGTGATTGAAGCCAGCCCCTGTACATACTAAGCAAACATTTCACCCAGGGGCAACATGCACAGCCTCTTCTGTAGCTACCTGACAATCTTTCTGTAACATTTCATATAATTTGTTTCTATCAAGAAAATAAAAGATGTGGTTACAGTCTCCATCATTTTTTCCCTCAGATTATGCAAAGATTGAAACTCCTTCATAGTTTTCTTATTCCCACGGCAACAGCTATTCTTTTGGAAAATCATTGTATGGGTGGATTATTTATATCCTAGAACAATCATGGACTCTACAAGGCTTTCTACAAATTATAGAATTTTACAGGATACGGCATAGTGGTCTTTAGGCTCTCATGGATTAAGTGCCTCATTAAAATCTTTGCCCCTATTTAGAGGTACAGAATTGCATATTTCTTATCTCCTCTGAATTTTCTGTCTTACATTTACTTTGTTACTTAATATTTGGTACATAATTTTTGTGATATGCCTTTGTCTCAATTTTATAACACATAAACATAATTTCAAGATAATTTATGGGTTTGTAAACTCGTTTTATTTGGGAAAGGATACAATAGAAACTAACAAACTAATTAAATGTAGGACAATGAATTAATATAAAATATTGCATAAATCAAAAATATGGAATACAAATTAGAGAACTCTTCTGTCAGGGTGTGATAGCAGAACAGTCAGATATCCCAGTAGATTGTGGGTGGGTATGGGTACATTAAAGGTGGAGGAAAAGAATTCTCAAATCTAGTGAGTTTTATTCAAATTACCAACGAGAACCAGAGGTAGAGACATTGCAGAGGCAGAGGCTTGGTACTTTAAATGTCCATTCAATTTTAATGTGAAAACCACTTGAGGAAATTGATGATTTCTCCACATTATTCCCATGAACACATCCTGATTAGACTGTCAAGGATCCAGATTCACAAGGAATTCATGGTGTTAACACCCCTGGAACTAGGAGTCATTCAGGACTGCACAATTCTGGGTAAGATTCAGATTAAGGCAGATTTGACTATTATTACAGAATGCAAATATACTAGTTATCTGCCATGGGTCATGAGATATTTCACTATTTAAATCGTGTTTCAAAATTCTTTGAGCTGGTTATGCGAAGCCAGACTTCCATGGTGCCTTGTATTAGTAAGTGGGACAGTCTCATGAGATCTTTCATGTCAGGCATCATGTGCTGTTCGAAATGAGTACTCAGTCCATCTCCTCATCAACAATAGCTTCTTTTTATCAGATGCATTTATACATCTACAAATTGGGATTAATGATTCTATGTCAGCTTTAGAACAAATACATAAATGGTAAATTATTTAAAACACCTAGCATGTGGCTATTCATTACCTTCAATTACAGTGACTGAGAATAATTGTCTTAATTACTGCAATGAACAGATACCATGACTAAGGCAACTCTTATATGAACAACGTTTAATTGGGGCTTGCTTACAAGTTCAGAGGTTCAGTCTATTATCATCAAGGTGGAAACATGGCAGCATACAGATAGGCAGGGTGCAGGAGAACCTGAGAGTTCTCCATCTTTATCTGTAGGCTGTTAGCAGAATACTGGCTTCCAGGCAGCTAGGATGAGGGTCTTAAGCCCAAGCCCACAGTGACACACCTACTCCAACAAGGCCACACCTTCAAATAGGTCCACTAAGCGGACCAAGCATATACAAACTATCACAATAATTATTATTTTCCAGAAGCCTGGGAGGCTGGCAGCTGGGAGAAGTCATTGAGATATAAGTGTGTGGCTGTTTCTAGTTGTTTTGTAAGAGGCCCAAAGATGCTGCAGGTTCTGGACCCACCAAGCTCCAGCCATTCCTACTCTACTAAGATCATTTTCACCATGAATAGTTTTCTAAGAGGTGACTTAGAAGATGATGAGGTAGTAGTAGTAATCCATCTTCCTGAAAGAGACAAATTGTTCTATAAAAGAGTTGCAGAAGCCATCCTGGCTGGGTCTATTTTGCTTTTATATGTTTAATGTCTATAAATAGAATGTTCATGGCACTGTTGTATAAAAATTAACATTAGAATTACTGGGGGAGAGAATTCACGTACAGGTTGCCATGTGGGTTTAACTTTGAGGGGATTGTCTTGATAACACTAATTCCTATTGGCAGAATCAGAAATCTGTTGGCAGGCTTTTTCTCTAGGCATGACATCTTGTATGGAGTAAGAACAAAGAGAGGATAGGCAGAAGAAAGCAAGCATACATTCACTCTCTCTCTGCTCCTGGTTGTGAATGTGATTAAGTTGCTTAAGGTTTCTTCCTTCATAGCAGTGATGACCACTAATGATGGGTTAAAAGAAACCCTCTACCCCTTAATTACTTTGTCTTGGTATTTTATTCCAGTAACAGAAGTGAAGGTAAGCCAAGTACTATGTAATATTCATACATTGTGTAATGTTCCAATCAAGGTAGACAAATCCCCACAAACCCATTTTCTTTGTATTAAAAAACATTCAAAATATTTTCTTCTATTTATGCTGCTTTAAGTAGCACATTTCCATTGTCTACAGTCAGTCTACTATATGAAACAAAATACAAGCCACAGAAGGAACCAATATTATGTAAAGTCAGTTTTTTAACCATGTAAGCTCTAGGAAAGTAAGATTAGAACTAGAAGTGTTCATTGTCTATAACTGCCTAGGTTACAACATTTTATTAGAGCTTCATCCATGAGCAAAGATAACCACTAAGCACAGAATAAATTGGCATGTTTTTTGACACATATTAACATTGAGGTGCAAAAACACTGCCAAGCAAGGTTAGCCATTTGTCAATTAGAATGTGAGACTTTCAGTAAAATTCCAGTTTAACACAAAAGGCACATTTTAAAATATTGCTATGTT
This sequence comes from Mus musculus, assembly GCF_000001635.26. Classification (NCBI taxonomy): domain Eukaryota; kingdom Metazoa; phylum Chordata; class Mammalia; order Rodentia; family Muridae; genus Mus; species Mus musculus. The sequence goes on along the minus strand of NC_000069.6, from coordinate 156,126,727 downwards.
AAGATGACTCAGATTTATTCTTGTAAAATCCACAAATATTGGAGATTATTATTGAGTGAAAAAGGAACTCTTTATCTGGAATTTGTGTCAAACTACATGAATACTTTAGAGGATGTTGACACAGTCCTGTTTTTTGGCTTTGCTTTTGCTTTATTTAGTGAATTTCTCACTCTATAGATTGGTTTCAGCTATAAAGCAATTTTCTTCCTTTATAACTGAAACCAACAGATGTCCTGCAATTATTTTTGTAGTTATAACTTGCCTCAGAGTTGTGGTGACACTCCTGCCTCAGCATCTCAAGTGCTGGTATAACAAAACTGAGTGACCAGATATTCTTAGGCAATCTACTCTTATGGTAGAATAAGAGAGTCATCATAATTTGGTTCTTTTGGATAGGTATATTCAGGAGGGTACAGTCATATACTAAATGATTTTCCTGCCCATAGAGATGCATGTGTGTCCTTAATGGCAGGTAGCCTCAGAGCACATTTAATGATTCTCACCTACAAAGAGCCAAGGAACAGGACAGAAATCCTTATCTCCGTGAGTAGACTCTCTCTTTTTCGGGAACGATGCCAGCCATTCTAATTCCATCTCTCTGCACACCCTTTTTTTCTCCTTGAGCTCCTCATCTTACACTTCCCACAATGTGGAAAATATCCTGTTTCCCTTGTTGCTAATTTGTCAAGTGTCTCTGGGAAGTCATATGTCTAAAAGTGCTCTCTTTTGAGCAATGGGTGCCAGTGTCAGCCATCCTGGGAAGCTATCACCACTGTTCTCAATATAATGCTTGCTCTTAATTCTCTGTCAAAAATAATTTGAAAATAGCAAGTGTTCATTTGTAGGTAATATGTAATGAAGTCCTTAGAATTACCAAAAGAAAAAAAATCATGTCTTTCTATATTACAGAATCAGTGGACATTTAAAAATCTAAATTAAACAGCAAAACAAACAAGCTATATAGGGAATTGTTTAGTATCATGATATGATAATATGTAATAATAATTATTAATAAGTGATAAACAAGAATAACTATAGAGGCAGCTCAGCAGTTGAGAGCTCATATGGCTTTTAGAGTAGATCTGAGAGTAGTTTCCAGCATCCATATTTGGCAACAAACAACTACCTGTAACTTAAACTTCAGAGGATTCTATGCCTCTTCTTGAGTCTCTAGATTCTGCTTTCATATACATGTATCCAAAACAAAATCAATGGGCGTGGGCAGAAAGAGAGACTGTCACTCTGGAGTCAAGTTGAAGTCTTTCCCAAGGCAAGATCAGGGATGCCAGCACAGTTAACAAAATGTTCTTTGAATGTTACCAACTCTGAGGTAATATTTCTTTTATATATGTTGTCTCCAAACAAAATTGTTAAATTGCAAGGAGCTATGACTAAGGCAATTGCATTCAACAAAGCTGAAAGAAAGGAGTTGGACATCAGACATGTGGTGCAGAGTTTGGAATTTCCCCAGCTGGATTTTGGTCTTGCTTTGATCCAGTATTTCCTCGCTATGACATTTTCAAATAGCAGTGCCTATCCTGTGAAGTTGGAATTATGTGAACTGCTTTTTGATTTTGATTTTATAGGGGATTACAGTTAAGAGATTATATGAATCTCAGAAGAGACTTTGAACTTTGTACTTTAAACACAGTTGAGGCTGTGGAAGACTTTGGGGACTGTGGTGGTTTGAATATGCTTGGTCCTGGGACAATCACCACTGATGATTCAATAAGATTATTCTACTACTATATCGCAACAGTGTCTCTTAAGTTTCTTTAAGAGCAACTTTTCCATTCATGGTATTTTATGTATTTATTGTTCCCTTTAATTCTGATTCTGCAGATGTTGTCATGAGGTTGGGCAGGTAGCTTTGTCTGTAGTGTTTCTCTTCTAAGAAGAAGGATCTGAGTGTTCCAACATTGGTGAGTTGGCCATAGAACATGAGCCTGTAATCCCAGTGATAGGAAGAAATGGGTAGATTTCTGGGCTCTCTAGACAGTCAAATTGACCTAATAAAATATGAGAGCCTTAGGCCATGTGAGAGACACACTATAAAAAAAATGGTTGATAGTACTTAGGCGCTGACATCTATATACATGTACATGTATAAATAATCCTTACACAAATATGTTTATTTCTCTGTCTCTATCTCTCTGTTTCTCTTTTATAGGCACACACATATACACACACACAGGCACATGAAATGACATCCTACCCTGTTTGCCAATGTTTTGCTTCTGAAATTTTTTCATTTCAATATTAACATAGATATGTTGCTCACCATTCATTCTATACAGCTTGATGAAGAATTACTTTAATATTTGCTCTAAGGTATTTCCCACAAGATAGAAGCTTCAACTGGGATTGTCTAGGTTCTCCATTTGATACCTGATATTCAGATGGCAGACAGTGTTCAATTTCCAAAGCTCTCTGACCCTGGATTCACCCAGTTTAGAGATATTTTCATCTAACAGGAATCAAAAATCATCTGTTTTTAAACAGAAGTGCACTTTTTTCATTTAGACATCCTCTCAAAAGGCATACAAAGTAATTTTCTACTCTGGAAAGTTCTATGCTTAATGTTTTATATTGCCTGATCTCATGAAACTTGATACAAATTGTTATCACAGAGTCTGTAAGGAGTCAAAATTCGTTGGCACAATTAGACCATTCTTTCATTTAATATCCACCAAGCTGAACCCACCATCTTAGACCAAATGAATCAGGAAAAAAAATCACAGAATCACCATGGTGAATGCAATCAGTTCACTCCAACAAACCATTTTTGTAATGAAATATGTATCTTTTAGTTTGAAAGGAGCTTTGAGACATTTGATTTTTTCAAGAAACATGGCTTATAAATAGATCATTTCCCCTGCTTTGTAGAAGAGAAAACAAACCTCTGAGATATGAAGAGATTGGCTCTAAACCAAGTATCTGCTAAGTGCAGTAGCCGTGACCCCAGGAATGGCACTTGCTTTTAGACACAGGCTTCTTTCAGGATTCTGCTCCCCTTGCCTCACAGGACAGGGCTGTCTATGGGTTAACACACACCCGAGTTGTGAGAAACCTGAACTCTTCTTTTGGTCTCTAAAGAGAAGAATAGTGTAAGCAAACAAGATGGAAACTTTTCTTATTTACTTTTGTTGCTTGTTATTCATGTTTTCATAGAGCATAGACAAATGTCTAGTATTTGTTTACACACATATGTTTAAGATATTACACTTATTTATTTGTGTATGAGAGTTTTCAGCAAAGCAGAAGACACAGGGAAGTACTGCTACAGATGTTTATGCTCAAATGGCACCTCTAGAGAAATCATTCCTGAGGCCCAAGGGACCCATGGAACCATGGCATGGTGAGTCCTGCTTGTTTCTGGACCAGCGGATGCATCACATAGTGTGAGGTTCCTTTCTACTTTGCCCCTCCTTTCCTGAACGCACTGAGAGTCTCTGAGCAGCAGACATTCCTAGGTCCTCCCAAAACAGCTCTTTTAGTTTATTAGTGGGTCATTTTCCTGTAGTCTTACGTAATTCCAATCTAGAGGCCATTTTCCCATCAGATCCCTGCTTAGACCTCACCCCGACAGGCCAAGGATGGAAATGCCATTCTTCTGCCTTTCCCCAGTCTGCTGGGCTGAGGTGTTTCTAAAAATAGGAAGAGCCCAGAGAGCACTGCTATCCATCAATGTGTGATTTGAAGGATATCAAGAGAATTACCTAATCACCCGTACTTCCATGATGTAACCCCCTGTGACTCCCTCCAGGTATTCTGTGCTCCATTTTTAGAAAGAGCCTTTAAATGCAGCCACTGAACCAGAGTAGCTGGTCTGAGGAACATTCAATATCTTAAGTTATAACAATAAATGTAAGATATGGAGAGAAGAGAACAAGAAATTTTCACCAAAATGCATTTTGCCATTTTATGAAATCTAAACTGTGGATCTTTTTACATTTTGCTTTCTTTACTCCGCTAAGTTTGAGGAAGTTGCATGCCTCGTGAATAATGATGTAATTTATTTATTATGGCTCCCACTATAATACCCATTGTTATAGAATACTCACTCTGTTCTTTTTGTCTTGTTGTCTGAGCTACTTCACAGGAAATTTGAGTGACTGGTTTAAAAAGAGAAGTTACATGTGCATGTACATTCCTGGTTACAATTTCCTAGTTGCTTATTACCTTATTTCTATTTCTATAAACTTTGTTTGTTTGTTTTTGTTTGAGAGAGTGTTGCTCTGTGTAGACCAGGCTGGCCCCTAACTAAGCAACCTGACTCTGCCTCTGCCTCTGCCTCTGCCTCTGCCTCTGCCTCTGCCTCTGCCTCTGCCTCTGCCTCTGCCTCTGCCTCTGCCTCTGCCTCTGCCTCTGCCTCTGCCTCTGCCTCTGCCTCTGCCTCTGCCTCTGCCTCTGCCTCTGCCTCTGCCTCTGCCTCTGCCTCTGCCTCTGCCTCTGCCTCTGCCAGGATTAAAGTCTTTCTGCACCATGCTCAGTTTCAGATGATTTTTAAATGCTCATCCAGCTGCCTCAACTTTATCACAATCTGGTTCCTCCATTTACTGATAGGAAAATTCTTAGAAGTTACTTTGATTGACAATCTCAGTCCTCTAGTGGGAAGGCTGGGATCTGGCAGTTCCTGGAATTTTATAAGCACCAAAATTTTCAGCCTGACACACAGAGTGAAAATTTCAGGCAATCAGAGCTTCATAACCTCCAGGGAGTGCTGTCATGCTGCATTTTCTGAATGACCTCAGGAAATTTGTGCTGGTGTTAGCTATGGTATGTTCAAGGTATGTGGCAATATCTAAAATATATATTCCTAAAAGTGCTATAAATACCTTCCATCCTAATTTCTGGTCCATTCTGAGAAAATTTAGAAGTAGATAATATTATTTGTATTCCTATGCCCAGCATTGATTACTGTGCTGTTCTGTGAATTTTGTTCACTTTCTTAAACATCTCCCATTATGTATGTTCTTCAGCACTAATCCATTTTACCCACCATTATATAATTAGGACATTTATATAACATATTATGCTCTTCATAGAATGGGATGCACTTCTTGAAAGCATTCTGGACTGTAATCTAATTAAGTAATTAAGCTGGATGCTCAATAAAGAAAATATTCTTTGAATAATTAGCTAAAAAGAAGACCAAGAGGAGTGTAGGATATGTTTTCTTCCACAGGCTTGTTTTTCAAAATATAATGTATCACATGTTAATGTGCAGTCCTGATTAACATAATAGGAAAATGATGGGACCGTATTTTAGATAATAATAAGAACATCAAAAGCAATTCATCCAGATGTAAATATAATATCAACATTGCATTTAAAACATTTGAAAATTCATTGACAGTTAAAAAAGGGAGGTGAGGAACTGTTGAAATTGATGTAAAAGAAGCAACAATAAAACATTGCCATTGTCTCAGAAAAGTAATTCAAACATCACTATGATTTGTTTATAGGATTTAATTTTACTGAAGTATGAAACTAATTGTAGGTGTGAAAATTTGATTCCTTGCGTTTTGAGATTATTTTCTTTCCAACTTCTCTTAAAAATAAATAGATTCATAGAAGGTTAAATAAAATATTTTAGAAAAACAAAAAATGCAATAACAATTTTATTTTAGCCTTTGTCAGAACTATTTAACTTCATAATTGATTGAAACACTAATGAGTATAGAACTAAGCAAAAAATTAATAAGTTAAACATGTAGCTGGAATATTTAATATAGATTCAGTAGAATTGTGTTTGTGTAATAATTCTCAAAATAGATCAGCCAGTTGCCACTGAAGAGCAAGTGGCAGAGGACATGAGCAACAGCTTTTTCAGAATTGATAGCTGCGAACTCATCTTGTTAGAGAGAGACAATGTCAAGTGATCTGTAGACTCCTACATATGTTATGATGACAAGACATGGTCATATGTGTGTATGCAGTTATCAAAACAAAAAATCCATCATACAAAAATATAGTATTTCTATACAACCCAACACAATTTGTTCCCCCAAATAAATGAAATCATATCATTTTCAGGAACATAGCTGATCTCAGAGGATGAAAAGCAAAATCATCCAGACATTGACATATACTAAATAATCTCACTACTTGAACCAACCCCGTGAAAGCTGCGATGGGATTCATTAGCATAACAGAGCCTGGAAGAGCTAGGGAATCTGGTAGTGAATGGGCAGGGGGTCCACAGGAGGGGGATAAGTCTCATTGCATCAGCACAGCAGGATAAACACAGAGGAAGGTGATATATTGTGCACTTCACAAAGACCAGAAAACAGACTTTGAATACATTTACACCAAAATGATCATTGTTTGATGAGTAGATATGGTCAGTTAGATTCGAAAATTAAACTGGAAACACTACAGGAATGCTCAAAGAGAACCATACTTTATTAAACCATTTATATGTTAACCATTAAAAAAAAGATAGAAACAAAATCTTGCACTGAGGACTGGACAGGGAAAGATGTGCTGTCTGTCAAAAGCGGGGTCAGTGGTATTTGTCAATGGTGTAGTGCTCTGAGGAGTAATAAGTATGAGTGGTAATTAGCTGGGCCATTCTTCATCAATGCAAAGTCATTGAGAAATGACTGAACTTGTTCTTAATCTTGTAACCAAATAACAACCTACCTGTTGTGGGATATAGATCTGGGGAAAGCCTGTATGTCCCCCAGCTACATGGTACTAAATGTCCTTGCTTTTGGATATATGTCCCCAGTATTACTAACAACCAAACATTAATATTTGTTCTGTATCTCTTCAAACTTCCCTACAGTCTACAATAATATTTCTATCTCAATGTTTTTCTTTATTTGATTTCCTGAAAACACACATTTTACCAAACAAAATTATTGCTATATAGCATATTCCTTACTCCAATGCTGGATTCTTAATTACTAAGATTTTTTTCAATCCCAGAAGAAGTTCATTACTCCTTTACTCTCTAAATCAGGTATTTTAGAGTTACAATCCATTATAATTTCACCAACCTAACACTCAGACACATATATTTCCAATTAAAATGTAGGTTTTGAAGGTCATGGAGTCTATATCTATGCAATAACCTGTTTGTGTCACTCACTGTATTTCCATGTCTTCCTGAACGAGTACATTATATAAGTGAGCCACATAAACATGTCAGTTCTCCTCCAAACTCTGGGTTATTTAAACAACAGGATTACTCTACGGCAACGCTGTGCTATGTTGTTAGTATATTTTATCCATTCTAAGATTACATCTAGTCAGATTGAGTTGTACTTAAACATGGATAATTCTGTTCATATCAAAGTACACCAGCAGCTGCCAGTTACTGGAAAGTGGGCAGGCACACTTCTTGTCACTAACCCAGGCTCAGTGTTCTCAGAGAAGATGTTTACATCACACCAGGTGAGCTATTACCTGGAAAACATGCTAAAAGTGGGTATGCACTAAAAATTAATCTTTAAATGTTATTTAAATGCCTTCAAAAATGTCAGTCGTGAGGAAAAAGAGGATCATTTTTGGGGACAAGCTGCTGATATATTTCATATAGTAGCATGAAAGAAATTGCCAAATATCTCACAATATATATGACGGTAATTCTATTTAGCTGTCAGGATGGCGAGCCAGTTTACAAAAACCATGTACTAACTATCTGTCAGTGATGTCTGACACATTTTTATGAAAATCTATTTTAAGTGACAATATTTTTAAAATTCTTTCCCAGACTAAAAATGAAATACTGAGATTCGCAGTCATCCTCAGGGTGCATTAAAGTGCCCTGGGGACTCTCAGGAGCTGGCAGGGATACTTAACACAATGGCAGTAAATCCCTGCCTTACAAGACAAAGCTGGAGGGGTGAGGGCACTTTTTTTAAAATTAGATATTTTCTTTATTTACATTTCAAATGCTATCTAGTTTCCTCTCCAAAAATCCCCTATCCACTCTCCCTCCCCCTGCTCCTCAACCCACCCATTCCCACTTCCTGGCCCTGGAATTCCCCTATACTAGGGCATAGAATCTTCCCAAGACCAAGGTCCTCTCTTCCCATTGAGGGCAATTTTTTAAGAATATATCTTATTTTTTTCCCATATGTATATGTGCATATACTTGTGGGATCTGGATCCCTCAAACTGTAATTATGGGTGGTTGTGAGCTACTCAGAATAAGTACTAGGAACTGAAATTGTATTCTGAAAGGGAGTCAGGCTCTCTTAACCTCTGGGCCATGTCTCCAGCACCTTGAATGTTGAATCTTGAAGATATACACCTGCTTGGAGCTTTGATACAAGCTCAATTCTAAAATGTAGTTTGATTTTGTGACATAGTGCACAGTATCTGGTGAACAGATAATTCAAAAAAAGTATATTAAGACATGAGAAAGAACTCAGTTTGTACTTACATTGAACAAGAAATAATTACTTTGCTCAAATTGTGCTTTCTTCATACATTTGATACTGCATCTGTGCATGCAAGGTTCTGTGGTACATTGTATTTACAATCTCATATCTTGTGAATAACTTGTATAAAATAATATTGATGTGGGATTTTATAGTTCTTTTCATGCAATCATATATATTCTATGGTTCAAGTGACCATTGAATCTGTTTATTTGATGGAAGAATGTAGTTATCACCACATCGATCAGTTCACATGAGATCAGGACATTCTATATTTTCATACCCCATTGTCCTTGCCTTCATATAAAATACTTATGGACATACATTTGATAGGATTTTATTAGAAAAATTATTCAATATCAATTTTGGATTCTAAAATACTTCTGAACAAGATAATATTCATTGATTCATCACTTCTGCATCATTTTGCTTATTTGTTTTAAGGTTGCATAGAACACATTTGTATTTACAGTGTGTGTATCTACATACATACATTAGGGAGAGAAAGGTTTTTGCTATGTTTCATGCTTGCCAAAGTGTGTGGGGATGAGAGAGATGGAGAAAAAGAGAGAGACAGAGAGACAGAGAGAGAGAGAGAGATGGGGGAGAGGAAGAGAGAGGAGAGGAAGAGAGACAGAGGGGTGGGGAGGAAGGAGGAAGACGGGAGGATAGGATTGCTCGGTCTTAAGTTACAAAGCATGTTCTACTTGACTCAGCAGATGTTCTGCACACGTCTGGATTCAATACACAGTTACTCATGTGTGTGAGACGACACAGCACTGAGCCTGCCTGAACCTAGGGTTTTCTAAGTTTTCATGGTTTCCTTGATAAAATCCTGATATTTCAAAACTGTGTCTCATTCAGTTCAAAGTCAAGGTCATGGTTGGAAACTGTGACCAAATTTGCTCATCTGTTAAGATTTTAACCTATTCTTTGATGGATATAAAGAACAATCACAGGTAAGTTGGGTGATGTTGAATTGTTGGGCTGATATGTTGTCACATCTTTTTCTGCTAATTAAAGTGAAAGTGCTTCATATCTTCTGTACTCTTAAAGAGTAATGATTGTTTTTATTTATTGTTATGGTAACTATAGCATGGGATAGAATGCCCTCTTTATTCACAATAAAATGTTTATGATGTGTGTGCAATAATTTATTAATTAATCAGTATTTAAATTAGACTTGTATAGGTAATGTTTAAATTGTATTTTCTCTCTAAAATTTTCGATAAAACAGTATCATCATGAAACTTTGTTTTAATCCTTTTATTATAATCTCTGCCTTTGCATACATAATATATTTCATAGCATTTTCTTAGAAAAATTATTCAATATTAATTTTAATTCTTAAAATTTTTGAGCAATTAAGTTATTACTCACTGACTTGTCATTTGCAAAAGCTTATTCTCCAAGTCAAAACTGAGGACAATTGGATTATTTTCTGATAAATATGTTGAAGAATATTGCATTTTTCTGACCTGAAGATTCTCCCCTGGGCAGTAAACAATGATCAATTCCCATGTGTCGTTTATTTATTACAGGCAATATGTGAAGCCTTTTTCATTAAGATGTTCTCAATCCTTAGGGTTCCAGCTACGATACAAAATTATACTTTAGTGGATTATAAGTTGATGTATGTTCCATTGTGCTTTGTCAATCATCATAAATGGCTAATGCATAAGAACAAATTTAAATTTGCAATGTTAGTATCATGCTTTTCTTTTCTTTGGAAAACATGAAAAGTAATTACTTTCCTATATCACTTGATAAATGGTCTCAGTCAAAGTGAATGTTTTAATGATTTCAAATATGAAATGTATACTGGAGCCCTGGTTCACAGTTAAATATATTTTTACATATGATGTACTCCTGGATTTCCCAGAGTAAATGTAAATATATGAAATTGTTTTTTGTGTTTTATAATTTCACATTTTCTTACTGCAAATAGCCAAGTGAAGAGCAAGTTGCTTGTATGAGGACAAATAAGAAAATAGGGCCCTCCCTGGGTTGGTGATTTGTTAGCATTTACAAACATTTGACACATTTTTTACTGAGTGTTAAGACTAAGAACCACCCAGCCTGAATTTTTCTTTCCTATATTGGCCTTGATGTGTCATATATTTTGTGCATTTTGCATTCATAAAGGGAAACATGACTCTGTTTGGAGGGCAATTCTGTAAAGAAGATATTGAACTCAAGTAAGTCACAGATTCGCATCTTATAAAAAAGCATACTGCAGAGTTATGCTCTTGTCAGTCTGTCTGCACCTTCTGCTCTTGCCTCTTCTCCGCATATGTGTGCGGGTTTCTTTCTGTCTTACTCTCTTCTCTCTATTTCTCTTCCTCCCTTCCCCACATGTGGTGAGACATGTGAGAAGTTAGGAAGGTCTAACCACAAAGAGAGCCCTCACCTCATCTTACCTTGCTCACACTCAGAATGGTTGTAGACTCCTCACCTTCAGAACAATGAGAAAGGCATGTCTTTAATTTAAAACACTCAGTCTAGATATCTCTTATGACAATCAAGCTGAGTGATATAGGTCTTGTGTAATCAATTTCCTGCAAACTTACTAATATCATAAACCAAAATTAGTTTCTATGGAAAGGAAATTCAAGAGTATTTCTTATAGTCAGTATATGAAATTTTAATCCAATGCAGTTAAATTTCTCCTTCCAAAAGTCTCTTCTGTTTATCTAGGCTTCAGTTGTCTCTGCCTTTATGTTCATCCAGGGACATTTTAGCACACACGCGCATGCGCGCGCACATACACACACACACACACACACACACACACACACACACACACACACACACAGAAATACATACAAGCACACATACACATTTGGCCTCCAAGCAGGTGAACAAATGTGTAGTTAAACTCTGATTGTTGCCACATAGCCATATAAGTTATTAAAGTATTAATTTACATTTCAATACAATATTGTAATAAAGCCAGCAATGTAACCACTGTACCATATGTGAACCACACACTATTACAACATCAGAATGGCAATCCTCTGGCCACAGTGCAAGTACAAAAGAGAATGTATTTCACATTTGAGGAGAGTAGGTTTAATTGTATTTAGTTATTTAATTTATACCATCCCAAATTTTATGGGGCTCACAGTTTTTCTTAATCATTTAAGTGATGACTTATTGAATTACAAAAACATCTTTTTAAGTATAACGAAACACATAAAATTTTCTGATGAAGGAATTTTACCCCTCTTTTTCACCAAGGTCTCACATGAACTTCACATTAAAGTTTTTCATGGAAAATAGCCTAGTAAACAAAGGCATTTGTTCTCTATGAAAACCCAAGATCTGTTTCCTGTTGGCTTTAGTGTCTATTGGTCTTGGGACTTGTGCTGGCCATAATAGACCTATCTGTGGGCAACAATGTGGTACATCATGCTTCAGATTCTGCTACTATATTGTGCCCCCTGGATTGCACAGGATCTGTAGAGCATGCCTCTGTCCACTTGTGAGAATATATGTGATAAGAGGCACACCAGTTTCTCCAGGCTTCCCAAAGGCAGGATCAGGAAAGAATCAGCACCAAATGGCTTACAGCTCACCACATCCAAACCTAACCAGATGGATGTAGACACACCAGCATCCGAGGAAACCCTGAACTAAGCTCAGAACAAAATGCTCATATGCAAAAATGAGAACTACAGGGGCATTATTTTAAAATTCAAATTTAGGGGTGGCTTGAATTATACTGTGGTTTTCTCTTCTTGGGTGTCTACAGTAGTCTTTCAGAATTCAAAACTAATGGCCATTAAGGCCAATTTCTTACCTGGAAAGTGATCAGGGACACAGTATATGTTACTTATCTAATATTGTCAGAATCTTTGTGCATGGAATAAAACTTTCTAGATGCCTCCACCTCCCCAAGCAACCAGAAAGCCATGACGAATCCACTAGAGGCCCACAGAATACAAAGAGCTGCCATGAAGAAACTGGGTGCAATATTCTGTGAAGAGCAATTATTTTAATTTACCTGGAAGGTGGAAAATAGTTCCCTACACATCTAGTCCCTACTTTTTCTGTGTGTGCAAGCCTGGAAATGCTGGCATACTTCACACTCTATTTTTAATCACTCTTCACACATTCAAATCAACTCTTTGTGGGTAAAGAAGGCATAGTTTTCACTTCAGTCTCCTCAGAAATTAATACATTGCCAAACACATTTTTTTAACAATCAGATGCTTGCTGAAGTAATGTGTATTGCTATATATTTTTCTTATAAACTTGCAAATCACTCATTTTAATTGTACATTTATTTTATATGTGTGATTCCATGTATGTATTACATCAGTTGTGTGTAGTGAAGTGGAAGCTACAAGAACACATCAGATCTCTGAGAACTGTAGTTGTACATGGCTCTGAACTACCTTGTAGGTACTGAGAACACAGTCGTGCTTCTCTATGATGAACCATAAGTCTAGTACATTACTTTTTATACATAAAAATGATATTAAGTTTTAAAACACATTAATATGATTTTCCTGGGCTAGAAAGATACTTCAGTGGTACAGTGCTTTTGAGTACATAAGAAGCCTATGTTCCACTCCCATCAGTGGGAAGGGAAAATATTTCAAAGTAAAAATCAACATTACTTATAATAAGGGGCCTGACACTGAGCAGTCATTGTAGAACAAGGTACACTGTCAGAGTCTCACAAGTGAATAAGCCCTGTTTGGTGCTCTGTCCCTGTCATTATTTATTGAGATTGAGATGTATCCAAAGATAGACTTGACACCATAGAGAATCACATTAGCTTCAAATTAGTGATTATAAATGAACTACAATAGTAAAAATAGATTTTCAGCGAAGGACCTAAACATGGTAATAAAAACAGTCCTATTTCCTTTCTTTAAGATTGCAGAGCCCTTCTGGTTGGTGCCAGCTCCAGGCCACCTGACCAGTGGGCTTGGGTCCCTTCCAGTCAGCACCAGCTCTGGGCCACCTTGGGCATGAACTCAACTGACAATCCCACGGTCCCCAGAGGACTCTCCATGCCACAGGCACCCTAGCATGCCCAGGATCTTAGGATCACTGGTAAGTGGAACTCAATATTTGTTCCAAACCAATCGTGATAGGCCTATGACAGCAGGAGCAAGGACACAGGAGCCCTGCCTGACCAGCCACTCAGGTTCCTTCTGGTTGGTGCTGGTATACCTTGGTTTTGAACACAGCAGACAGCCCCACAGTCCCCAGAGGAGACACAACTTCCAGGCACTTTAACACTCCCAGGGTCTTAGGATTCCAGGATACCAGGAGTTTGGTCACACCAGGATCTCAGGATCTCAGAGGAAGCTTGACTGTCAAGAATTCTTATATACCCAGAATCTCATGTTCAAAGGATCCCATAATCATAGGATCACAGAGAAAGCTGGACTCTGAGGAGTCCTGAATCAACAGGGATTACAGGAATGACAGGCTCATCCAATCAGATATATTGAGGGCAGCAAGCACTTGAGATAATCAGATGCAGGGGGCAAGCATAAGAACAGAAGCAACAGAAATTAAGGTTACTTGGCATCATCAGAACCAAACTCTCCCACCATAGCAAGTCCTGGATACACCATCACACCAGAAAAGCAAGATATGGATCTAATGTCACTTCTCATGGAGGTGATGGAGGACTTTAAGAAGGAAATAAATATCTCCCTTAAAGAAATAAAGGAGAACACATCCAATCAGGTGAAAAGATTGAACAAAACCATCCAGGATCTAAAAATGGGAGTAGAAACAATAAAGAAATCACAAAGAGAGACCAACCTGAAAATAGAAAACATAGAAAAGAAGTCAGGAGCCAATGATGCAAGTATAATCAACAGAATACAAGAGATAGAAGAGAGAATCTCAGGCACAGAAGATACCATAGAAAACATGGACACAACAATAAAAAAATGTGAAATGCAAACATATCCTAACACAAAACATCCAGGAAATCCAGGACACAACGAGAAGACCAAACCTAAGGATAAAAGGTATAGATGAGAAGGGAGATTTCCAACTTTAAGGGCCAGTAAATATCTTTAACAAAATTATAGAAAAAAAACTTCTCCAACCCAAAGAAAGAGATGCCCAGGAACATACAAGAAGCCTATAGAACTCCAAATAAACAGGACCAGAAAAGAAATTCCTCCAGTAACATAATAATCAAAACACCAAATGCACAAAACAAGGAAAGAATATTAAAGGCAGTAAGGGAAAAAGGTCAAGTAACATTTAAAGGCAGACCTATCAGAATTACATCAGACTTCTCCCCAGTGACTATGAAAGCCAGAAGATCCTGGGAAGATGTCATACAGACCCTAAGAGAACACAAATGCCAGCCCAGGCTACTATACCCAACAGAACTCTCAATTACTATAGATGGAGAAGCTAAGGTGTCCCATGACAAAACCAAATTTACACAATATCTTTCCATTAATCCAGCCCTTCAAAGGATAATAAAAGGAACACTTCAACACAATGAGGGAAACTAAGCTGGAGAAAAAGCAAGAAAGCAATCTTTCAACAAACCTAAAGAAGATAACCACATGAACAGACTTCCAACTCTAACAAGAAAAATAACAGGAAGCAGCAACAACTTTTCCTTAATGTCTCTTAATATCAATGGACTTAATTTCCCAATAAAAAGGCATAGATTAACAGACTGATTACATAAACAGCACCCAACTTTTTGCTGCATACATGAATCCCACCTCAGGGACAAAGACAGACACTACCTTAGTGTAAAAGGCTGGCAAACATTTTTCCAAGCAAATGGTCCAAAGAAACAAGCTGGAGTAGCCATTCTATTATTGAATAAATTGACCTTCTACCTAAAGATCTCAAAAAAGATAAGGAGGGACACTTCTTACTCATCAAAGGTAAAATTTACCAAGATGAACTCTCAATTCTGAACATCTATGCTCCAAATGCAAGGGCATCCACATTCATTAAAGAAACTTTGCTAAAACTCAAAGCACATATCACGCCTCACACAATAATAGTGGTAGACTTGAACACTCCACTCTCATCAATGGACAGATCCTGGAAACAGAAACTAAACAGTGACACAGTGAAAGTAACAGAAGTTATGAAACAAATGGGTTTTACAGATATCTATAGACTATTTCATCCTAAAACAGAAGGATATAACTTCTCAGCACCTCATGGTACCTTGCCCAAAACTGACTATATAATCTGTCAACAAACAAGCCTCAGCAGATTAAAAAATATTGAAATAATCCCATACACCCTATCAGATCACCACAGACTAAGGCTGATCTTCAATAACAACATAAATATTAGAAAACCCACATACACATGGGAGCTGAACAACACTCTACTCAATGATAACTTGGTCAAAAAAGAAATAAAGAAATTAAAGACTTTTTAGAGTTTAATGAAGATGAAGCCACAACATACACAAATTTATGGGACAAAATGAAAACAGTCCTAAGAGGAAAACTCATTAGCTCTGAGTGCTGCCAAAAAGAAGCTGGAGTGAGCATACACTAGCAGCACACTTAAAAGCTCTAGAACAAAAAATGCAAATTCACCAAAGAGGAGTAGAAGGCAGGAAATAATCAAACTCAGGGCTGAAATTAAACAAGTGTAAACAAAAAGAACTATACAAAGAATCAACCAAACCAGGAGGTGGTTCTTTGAGAAAATCAATAAGATAGATAAACCCATAGCCAGACATATTAGAGGGCACAGGGACAGTAACCTAATTAACAAAAATCAGAAATGAAAAGGGAGATATAAAAATAAAATCTGAGGAAATCCAAAAAAATAATCAGACCAGGTACCAAGATTAAGTGTGGATCAGATTAATGATCTAAACATTCAGATATCCCCTAAAGAAATAGAAGTAGTCATTTATAGTCTCCCAAACAAACAAACAAACAAACAAACAAAAGCCCAGGACCACATAGGTTTAGTGCAGAGTTCTATCAGACCATCAAAAAAGACCTAATTCTAATTCTCCTCAAACCCTTCCAGAAAATAGAAACAGAAGGTATACTAACCAATTCTTTCTATTATGCCAGAATTACTCTGATACCTAAACCACAAAAAGACCCAACAAAGAAACAGAACTTCAGATTGATTTCCCTTATGAATATCAATGCAAAAATACTCAATAAAATTCTAGCAAACTGAATCCAAGAACACATCAAAACAATCATCCATCATGATCAAGTAGGCTTAATTTCTGTGATGCAACGATGGTTTAATATATGGAAACCCAACAATGTAATCCACTATATAAATAAACTCAAAGACAAAATCCACATGATCATTTCGTGAGATGCTGAGAAAGCATTTGACAAAGTCCAACACCCCTTCATGATAAAAGTCTTGGAAAGATCAGGAATTCAAGGCCCCTACCTAAGCATAATAAAAGCAATACACAGCAAACCAGTAGCCAACATCAAAGTAAATGGTTAGAAGCTGGAAGCAATCCCACTAAAATCAGGGACTAGACAAGGCTACCCACTTTCTCCCTACCTATTCAATATAGTACTTGAAGTCCTAGCCGGAGCAATTAGACAACACAAGGAGGTCAAAGGAATACAAATTGAAAAGGAAGAAGTCAACCTATCACTATTTGCAGAAGATATGATAGTATATATAAATTACCCCAAAAATTCCACCAGAGAATTCCTAAACCTGATAAACACCTTCAGTGCAGTAGCTGGATATAAAATTAACTCAAACAAATCAGTGGTCTTTCTCTACACAAAGGATAAACAGGCTGAGAAAGAAAGTAGGGAAATAACATCCTTCACAATAGTCACAAATAATATAAAATACCTTGGTGTAACTCTAAGGAAGTGAAAGATCTATATGATAAGAAATTCATCTCTCTGAAGATAGAAATCAATGAAGATTTCAGAAGATAGAAAGATCTCCCATGCTCATGGTTTGGCAGGATCAATATAGTCAAAATGGCTATCTTGACAAAAGAAATCTATAGATGCAATGCAATCCCCATCAAAATTCCAACTCAATTCTTCACAGAGTTAGAAAGGGCAATTGGCAAATTTATCTGGAATAACAAAAATACTAGGAGAGCAAAAACTATTCTCAACAATAAAATCACCTCTGGTGAAATCACAATCCTGGACCTCAAGGTTTACTACAGAGCAATTGTGATAAAAACTGCATGGTACTGGCACAATGACAGACAGGTAGATCAATGGAACAGAATTGAAGACCCAGATATTAATCTACACACTTATGGTCACTTGATCTTTGACAAAGTAGCTAAAACCATCTAGTGGAAAGAAGACAGTATCTTCAACAGATGGTGCTGGCTCAACTAGTGGTTAGCATGTAAAAAAAATGTGAATTGATCCATTCTTATCTCCTTGTACAAAGCTTAAGTCTAAGTGGATCAAGGAATGCCACATAAAAACAGACACTGAAACTTACAGAGAAGAAAGTGGGGAAGAGCCTTGAAGATATGGGCACAGGGGAAAGATTCCTGAAGAGAACAGCAATGGCTTGTGCTGTAAGATGAAGAATTGACAAATGGGACCTCATAAAATTGTAAAGTTTCTGTAAGGCAAAGGACAAAGTCAATAAGACCAAAAGTCAACCAACAGATTGGGAAAAGATCTTTACCAATCTTAAACCCAATAGGGGGCTAATATCCAGTATATATAAAGAACTCAAGAAGTTGGACTCCAAAAAACTAAACAACCTTATTACAAAATGGGATACAGAGTTAAACAAAGAATCCTTAACTGAGGAATACCGATTGGCTGAGAAACACCTGAAAAAATGTTTAACATCCTTAATCATCAGGGAAATGCAAATCAAAACAAACCTGAGATTCCACCTCGCTCCAGTCAGAATGGCTAAGTTAAAAAACTCAGGTGACAGCAGATGCTGGCAAGGATATGGAGAAAGAACACTCCTTCATTGCTGGTGTTATGTCAAACTGGTACAACCACTCTGGAAATCAGTTTGCTGGTTCCTCAGAAAATTGGACATAGTTCTATTAGAAGATCCAGCAATACCACTCCTTGTCATATACCCAGAAGATGTTCCAACTTGTTATAAGGATACATGCTCCACTATGTTCATAGCAGCCTTATTTATAATAGCCAGAAGCTAAAAAGAACCCAGATGTCCCTCAACAGAGGAATGGATACAGAAAATGTGCTACATTTACACAATGGAGTACTACTCAGCTATTAAAAACAATGAATTTATGAAATTCTTATACAAATGGATGGATCTGGAAGATATCACTTTGAGTGAGGGTAACCCAATCACAAAAGAACACGCATCATATGTACTCATTGATAAGTGGATATTAGCCCAGAATCTCAGAATCCTTTTTAGAAGGGGGAACAAAATACCTATGGAAGGAGTTATAGGGACAAAGTTTGGAACAGAGCCTGAAGGAATGACCATCCAGAGACTGTCCCAGTTCGGTATCCATCCCATAATCAACTACCAAACCCAGACACTAGCAGATGCCAACAACAGCCTGCTGTCAGGAGCCTGATACAGCTGTCTCCTGCGAGGCACAGCCAGTGCCTGGCAAATACAGAATTGGATGCTCACAGTCATCCATTGGAAGGAGCACAAGGTCTCCAATGAAGGAGCCAGAGAAAGTACCCAGGGAGCTGAAGAGGTCTGAAGCCTCATAGGAGGAACATCAATATGACCTAACCACTACCCCCAGAGCTGCTTGGATCTATTCCACCAATCAAAGAAAACACATGGTGGAACTTGTGACTTTAGCTACATATGAAGCAGAAGATGGCTTTGTTGGTCATCAATGGGAGGAGAGGCCCTTTGTCCTGTTAAGGCTCTATGCTGCAGTTTAGGGGAATTCCAGGACCAGAAATGAATGTGGGTCGGTTAGGGAGCAGGGAAATGGGGGAGGGGATAGTGGAATTTCAAAGGGGAAACTAGGAAACGGGGTAACATTGGAATGTAAACAAAGAAAATATCTAATAAAAACATGAAAAAATATTGCAGAAATTTCTTTATGACATATCTCAAGCAATATGGTATGGTGATGCTTCTCCCTCTGAATACATCTACTAAAAATGAACTAGACAGAACAAAACCCTTACATTTTAATGATTTTTTTTTACCCCTTAACTATTGAACAAAATCACTGAATAATTTCTAGACTTCTCTGGGACTAATGAGTAGATGCAATGACTAATTCATAAGTTCTAGAGAAAATGGAATTTCCATTGAAAATCTGTACAATTAATTCCAATAAAATAGCTCTGTGTCCAGTAATTCAATTCTGCTGATTGGAAGGACTGTATTTGGAAATTTTGGGGGGTCTTCTTCTAGAAGAATACACCCAACTAATTTACTACTATGAGTCGAATATATCTTTCCCAGGGACGAGTCTTTCTTTTTGGTTGTTCAGTGTGGTCAAGCTTAAAAATATGTATGTATATGTATGTGTATGTGTGTGTGTGTGTGTGTGTGTGTGTGTGTGTGTGTAGTGTATGTGCATGTGTATGTGTATATACACACACACACTCACAAAGACAACACAGATAGATTTAGTGAGTTGCACTACACACATACACAGACACACACATATAAATGCATATATAAAATAAAA
Source organism: Mus musculus (assembly GCF_000001635.26). Taxonomy (NCBI): domain Eukaryota; kingdom Metazoa; phylum Chordata; class Mammalia; order Rodentia; family Muridae; genus Mus; species Mus musculus. The sequence goes on along the minus strand of NC_000069.6, from coordinate 156,106,714 downwards.
TATCATTTGTCACCTTTGATAAAGATGTATTTAACAATTCTCAGAGGGGAAAGATTGTCAATGAGTAAGGTTTGGCGAGTTAGAAAGAGGAGAAGGTAATATCACTAGGTGTCAATTAAAATATATATTATAATTAAACTAAATCTATGATTTTTTTCATAGACCAATACAAAATTATGGTTTTGCTTTGATTCCCTCAATCAAATTTTTAGAATTACTCATACTTAACATCATATGTAATTTTTAATCATGCTCAATAACACACTATGTAGCAAGGACCACCTTCTAGATTTTACAAGTAAAATTTTGTAATCGGTACATTCTGACATGTATATTCTGCTGTACTACTGATATACTGGGGTTTTTTTGACAAATTTTAAGGAAATTTTCAAATTATGTATCTTGTCTTTCAGCACCATTGAGTGTGGAATGTGACTTTGAATTGCTTCACATTATGTGACTGTTACTTTATAATGAACCATTGTATGTGTTTTCAAATGAATCACATTCTGTCTTGTATATATGATGTATGCCTGGAAAAATCTCATCTTCCAGTCTCCACATCTTCCTGTTGCTCTTTAGCTTCTTACCAGCAACTAGGATTTAATTTCTTGAGAAATTCTTTTCTTGTCCTGAGTCTAAGCTGCATACCCTTCAGCATTCTCCTTTTCAGTGTTGAACTTAATATTAGTTAGTCGTGTGCTTCTGGGATTTACACAGCACAATCTAATCTCTAAGTGGCCTACTACACACTTGGCACATAACAGAATACCTAACATTATGTTCCTGAAACTAGAATTTCAAGTGCATTTATGGAAAAAAATTACAAAATATGTTAAAGTTGAGAAATGAAAATATTGAAGAGTTACATGAAAGTGGAAATTGTTATGCAAGTCAGCAGAGAAATTCAGTTCTCTAGAAGTCTCCTTACCACAGCTTGACAGCACATGTATGGAGGCAGACTGGTTTGGACTCACTCTATATTATATTGGTCACTTTTATACTGTTTGAATAAAATACCATGATGAACGCAACTTATATATGGAAGAGTTTATTTGGGATTAAAGTCAAGCGAGACACCAGTTGTAGCAATGGTGTCAGGTCTAGTGGCTGGAACAGCAAAGACCTCAGACCTCCCAATAGCATACAGAAAGAAGGGTAGATTAAATTGGAAATGGTGCTAGTCTTTGCACTCACAGCCTGCCTCTCATGTGCTTCATAAAATAATGCCACACCTCTTGAGCCCCCTAAACAGCATCTCTAAATGCAAACTATCAGCCAGATTTCCCCATTCCCTCCTTTATCTCTTTAGCATTTACATGTTATATTGGAGTTCATATATTTTAAACATATTTGACACTTGGAAAACCTGATTTTTTGAAGGAAAAAAAAATCCCCATTACCTTGCTATTTACATTCAAGTTTGTAGGGTATGAAACCTTTGGTATTTAAAAAAAAATTACACACACACACACACACACACACACACACACATATATATGCTACCTGCCAAATATGTTTCTTATAGAAGTTATTTGTTTCATTTACCAGTATAGAAATGCTTTCTTAGGTGGTTTGCTAAAGTACATCATAATGATCATATAATCAGAGGTAAAATCACAGTTTCTTATAATTCTATCTATGGCCTATTTGTGATTGTCTGAGCTAATTTTCTTTTCTTTTTTTAAATTTAAATTTTATTTTTTAAATGAGATCTTTTCTTTATTTACATTTCAAATGTTATCTCCTTTCCTAGTTTTCCTTCTGAAAATCCCCTATCCTCTCCCCTCTCTCCTACTACCCAACCCACCCACTCCATCTTCTTGGCCCAGGCATTCCCCAGGACCAAGGGCCTCTCCTCCCATTGATGATCAACTAAGCCATCCTCAGCTACATATGCAGCTAGCACCATGAGTCTCTCTGTATGTTTTCTTTGTTTGGAGGTTTAATCCCAGGGAGACTGAGCTAATTTTCTATTGATATAATGAAATACAAATCCTATAAAAATGTTTAACTTATTCTTTTAGAGTACATGAAGGAAACTGAAGCCACAAGCACAGGAAAGTGAGACACTACATCTTGATCCTGAACTGTAAGGCAGAGGTAGAACACTGAAGATAACACCAGTCTTTTGAAAACACTGAGGTCCCCCCCAGTGAAACACTTCCTTCCACAAGGACCCACCTCTCAGCCCTTCTACAACAGTCCCATTGAGTGGGAACCAACACATGAGCCTATCAGGGCCATTCTCTCAAACCACCACAGCTGTTATCAATAATGTTTCCTCATAAATGTGGAAGAGATTTTTCAAGCAGATATAATTTATTAGCCCATTTCTTGAAATTAAATCTTTTAGGGGAGGTACAAAATTATTTTCCAGTAAAAATACAATGAACCAAGGACATTTTGTTTTTTATAATTCTGGGCAAAGTGTCTAAATCAGGGTGATTTTGAGTAAAGTGTGAATGACTCTAAAGCTGTCATTATTGAAAATTACCATGGTTATCTTCACACTATTTAGTTCTGTGATGATCCAGCTTGTCAGGAGTTCTCCATTTAGTTAAAATTAGTTGCATTTCAATCTAAGAACATCAAGTAACTTGGGATAAATGCATCTTATTATATAAAAGCACAAATTGTCCTTTTTTAGTAATAAGGTATTTTTATTCTTTATCTTGGCATAAAATCTTATTTAAATAATGAATATTTTAGAAGGAGAAATAACAGAGTAGTTGGCATGCAACTCAATAGGGCACAGAAAGCCTAGAAATGAAAATGCTAGTTTCAGTTGTTAACTTTCAAACTTAACCTGAAGCATTGTGTGAGTATATGGGGGGAATGCCTGCTCTGTGTGTGTCTGTCTGTGTCTGTGTGTGTGTGTGTGTGTGTGTGTGTGTGTGTGTGTAGAAAATAAGAACCTAGGACCTGGATAGTTAGCTCAGCTGGTAACAGCATTTGTTAGTTAGGCAGAGACTGGAAATATATGCAGTTGTAGTTCCATGGAAATAAGTTTCCATTTCTGGCCTCCAGGAGCATTAGCATGAACAAACTCATAACACACAAATGCACTAACGCATACACATAATTATAACAAAATCAAATCTTAAACCAAAAGAAAATATCAACTAAGGTAAGACCTACCTTGGGTCAAAACAGAAAATAGTCTTAAAAGAAAATAGCCTTCTCCATTATTGGTGGGATTGCAAGCTGGTGGAAATCAGTCTGGCAGTTCCTCAGAAAATTGGAAATAGTTCTACCTGAAGACCTAGCTATACTACTCCTGGGCATATACCCAAAAGATACCCCACCATGCTAAAGAGACACATGTTCTGCAATGCTCATAACAGCCATATTTTTAATATCCAGAAGCTGGAAACAACCCAGATATCCCTCAACCGAAGAATGAATACAGAAAAGGTAGTTCATTTACACAATGGAATACTATTCTGCTATTAAAAATGAAGACATCATGAATTTTACAGGCAAAACTGGATAGAACTAGAAAATACCATCCTGAATGAGGTAACTCAGACCCAAAAGGACATGCATGGTATGTACTCACTGATAAGTGAATAATAGCCACTTAAAGTATAGAAAACCTAGAATACAACCCACAGACATAAGAAGTGTAACAAGCAGAAAGGCCCAAGTGAGGAGACTTCAATCCCACTCAGAATGGGGGAAGGAAATTATCACAGGGGGCAGAGGGAGGGAGAAATCTGGGTGGTAAAGGGGAGAACACGGGAAAAACTGGAAAAGATCAGTATGGGAGACAGGAGAGAAGCCCAGAGGGCCAAGAGAATGAATTGAAATAAAGAGCATCCAGGGCAGGAAGTGAGGGGATCCTCTAGAAAGTACCACAGATGCAGGAGGTGAGACACTCTAAGGACTCAGTGGGGTCGATCTTAGCCAAAAATCCCAACATTGGGGAAAGAGACCCTCCAGTAGACAGACAGGGCCTCAGGCAGAGAGACAGAGCTAACTCAGAGTTAAAATTTCTGACCTAGAATTGTTCCTGTCTAAAACAACTACAGAGACAAAAATGGAGAAGAGACTAAAAGATTGGTTCAATGACTGGCCCAAATTGGGATTCATCTCATGGGGGTCAGGGAGGGCACCAAGGCCTAGCACTATTACTGAGGCATGACTGTCCTCTGAGATATCTTATCAGCAGCTGACTGAGATAGAAGCAGATACACACAACTGTTGGACTGAAGTTGGACTCTTTGGTTGAATTAGGGGAAGGACTGAAGAAGCTGAAAGGGTGAGTGACTCCATAGGAAGACCAGCAATCTCAACTAACACAGGCCCCAGGGAGCTCTGAGAGACTGAGTCACCACCAGGAGCATACATGGACTGGTCTGAGATCCCTGGCACAAATATATCACAGGTATGCCTGGTCAGTGGGAGAAGATGCATTTAATCCTTGAGATACTTGAGGCCCTAGGGAGTGGGGTGGCCTCGTGCTGGGTTAGCATCCTCTAGAAGGCAAGAGGGAGGAGGGATAGGATGAGGAACTGTAGGAGGAGGAACAATGACTGGAATGTAAATAAGTAAAATAATGATAAAATATGCTAATAATTGTTAAATACTGACAGTATCTAGATACACCAAGAAAACTGAGACTCCTTGGCTTATCAGGTATATTGATACTGCTGTACATTCAGTCCTTGGTTCCAGCAAAATCAGCCTGAATCTTGTCCTTGTAAAAGTTAGAAATTTAATGTACTACAAAACATTGGTTTACATAAATATTGTATTTATTGAAGTTGGGAAACAAAGAAGCAAATATTAGTGTTAATTTGAAAATTACCCTCAAGAGAGGATAGTGGTGTAGCTTTGATGTATGTCAAGTGAGGATGTTGGGTGGCAGCTACCCTTCACCCAGACACCCAGAGCATCAGAGATATTCCTCTTTGGGCAAAGATTATGGCACCCTAGCTGGAAAACTACCACATCTTTAAACATAATTTCATGTCCACCATGACTGGCAGGAAATAAACAAACCAGAGGAGCTCAATAATTGGATGTTGAGTTAAGGCAATATGAATGACTGAGAAAACAGAGGTATGAAAAAAAAATGAATCAATCAAACAAACAAACAGTGATCTATCACAGTCATGTAAGTCAATTATCAACTTTACTCATTTTCACACAACCAACATTGAATGTGTAAGCACATGAATTAAGAAAATCATACCAAGTGTAACTGCCAAGTGTAACTGAGTTCTACCAATGGTTAAAGATGACACGGGGTAGGATGGAGAGACTAAGAGAGAGAGAGAGAGAGAGAGAGGAAGAAGAAGAAGAAGAAGAAGAAGAAGAAGAAGAAGAAGAAGAAGAAGAAGAAGAAGAAGAAGAAGAAGAAGAAAAAGAAAAAGAAGAGAAACCCAAGAGCTATGTATGCATTACTTCCTAAACATGTACATTATTTAAAAGAAATATTTTATAGACCCACTCTTCCAGACCACACTTTAAATATCCCAGTAAATCATTTTCTATGAGGCCTGAAAAACAGATGGAGAGAAAGGGTGGGCAAATGATTAATATGAAAAAGAATATTATTATCAATGAGAATGGAGTCATTTGATATGAAGAAGCTGAGAGTTATGTTTTATTTCAGTGAGTCATGAGCTTATTGCTGCATTCTTAGTCTCTTTGAAATTTATCAGATTACAATAAAGTATTAAATGCTTGATTAAAATTTTCAATAAAATTTTTGTAATTATCAAGAATATATTTATTTTACTTTGTATAATGTCGTATAAGATAAATGACACCGAATTAATGCATACCTAATTATTGTCTGGCATATTGAAAAATCAAGATTCCTTTGTACCTACTTCTTCTCAGCATAGTTCTTTTTATTAAATCAAATACAAAGTTCCTTTGGACACTTATTTTAAACAGAAGATTTGGTCTTTGTTTCTGACAACATATGGCGACGAATATGCATTTTCTTCTTTTCTTAATTGCTTGCACTTCCACCCTCTACCTTCATTATTTCTCATTGCCCTGATTAAAACTTTTGTTGACCTTCAAAGCACAAACTCATTTGGATTTATCTGAAACCTGTGACTAGACCCAGCCTCCTTCATTTTATGAAAACATCTTTCTATTGTCAAACGAAAATTTGATTCTCCACATGCTCATATTCCCGGTCTTGATACCCTGGTTGAAGGTATTGAGAGAAGACAGGGGCCATTTATAAGCTGTTTTGTTCACAGAGGAAGCAGCCTTTAGAGTTCATTACAGTGGCTCTCACAGTCTTTCCAATGTCTTTTGAGACCAAGTTGTCAGTGAGTTCAACTTCAGTTGTTTGCTCTTCTCAAAATCCAGCTGTGATCTGTTTCTTTCACAGGTTTCTCCACCCTTATAATAGCACTGATCATTATAAAACCCTACCATTATAACACCACCTACCTAACACTACCCATCACCCTGTCTTAGGGTTTTTATTACTGTAAAATAAACAAAAATCAAGCAAGCAAACACCATGACCAAAAGCATTGTGGAGAAAATTGTTTCTTTCATCTTGCAACTAACTCTCAGGTCACACTCTATCACTACAGAGAGTCAGGGCAGGAACTCAAGGCAGGAACCTAGAGGCAAACATTGACTCTGTGGCCATGGAGGAGTGCTCCTTACTGACTTGCTCATCATACCTTGTTCAACTGCTTTCCCATATCACCTGCCCAGGGAGGGGCGAAACTGTCCTCAGTGAGATGAGCCATCCCATACCAATCATTAATCATAAAAACACATTACAGATTAGCCTAAAAAAAATCTGGTGGAGGCATTTGCTGACATAAAGTTTCTCTTCCCAGATGACTTAACTTAGATCAAATCCTGCAAAAACCAATCAGGGACACACAATCACATTTATACCACTGTCCATGATCATATATAGCCCATGATGAAAATACTGATCATCACTATGTTATCAGCCAGAACCATCACAACCATTCCAGTACCATTTGCCTTTTAATACTGATCACTTAACTATACCACTTACCTGCTCAAGCAAGAATATTTTCCCTTATTCATAATGCACAAATACAAATAAATATACACTTACACATCATATTTTATGAATATTCTGACTCAGGGTACTTGATACTCATTATTCCAGATCTAAAGGTATGCTTTGCATTCACATGTATTTTAGTTTAATTATTATTGTATATTTGTGTATGACATACATGGGGAGGTATGTACGTCATGGTGTACATGGAGGCCAGAGGAAAGCCCTGTGAATCAGTTCACATTCTCCTTCCCTGGGTTCCAAGAATAGAACTGGGGTCATCAGGCTAACTCTGCAAGTCACTGCTGAGCCACCTCACCAGCTTCTTAGTTATTCATTACTCACTTCATGAAGCTATGTTCACAGATTGGCCCTGAAAACCTGTCTCCTTCCTCTGCCTCATCTGATTCTCTTACCTTGATTTACATAAACATTATTACATGATTTGATACTGCATAGAGTAAGTTATTTATTGTGTTTCCTTTACTAGAGGATAAATATCAAGAGTACTTACACATTCTTTGGATTTCCTCTGGCATATTGCAATACATTTTCATTAAATGGTAGCAAATAATATTTACTACCATCCACTCATGCATAAATGTGAATGGCAGAAGTTTCATTATCAGATGTAATTTAGCAGGTACCCTGGTGTGAGTATCCTCCATCCAAGTCACGTTCTCCAACATTTCTAGAGAAAGACCCCGTATCCTTTCCTGTCTGTTCCACAGGAAGCTGAAAGTCATTCATTTTGCTTGGATTCTTTGTTCTCTTGTAAAACTTCACTGCAACTCTGACTGTGATTGTTATGATTAAAGTGAAGATCTAGGACTTAGTCTTTGCTGTTGTTTTCAGCATGGCATAGGACTTGAATTTCCCCCTGCCACTCTGGCACAGAAAGATATGGTTAGAAATAAATAGTTAATAGATGAGAAGCAAAATATCATATATTAAGATTTATTAGAGGGCACATCTGAAACTCATCTTGTATAGAGTTTATTTCTCAAAGTATTTGGATAATTTTCTCTCTGTGAGCTCTGTAGGCTTTGATGGACACATCCATCTTTACAATGGGAATAAGAGTTTAGCATTTCAAGAAGGGGTTGTCCTGTCCTTTGCTGAGAGAAGTACGTTTTCATCATTTTAAAATGCTAATGTCTGTCTAGAGATGATTCCTGAATAAGATAAAGTACCTTCATATACATTTGGGCCAAGCAATATGCTGAAATTCCATTAAGTCTGGGAGTAAATAAGGAGTGCTTTCCAGTGTACTGGTTTCTCTCGAGACAGGAAATTAAGATCTATGGAATGTGTATTGATAAGTTATCTATTAAATATTAAACAACATATCCATGCCCGATGCCGCTGGCCTGTAATCCCAGCTGCTTATGAGGTTGAAACAGTAAGATCACAGGTTCAAGGTAAGCCTAAATTGTGAGTTTGTAGTCTCCCTGGCAATTTAGGGGGAACTTGTTACAGGACTGTGAATATATCTTAGTGATAAAGAGTTTGCCTTGTATGGGATAGGTCTGGATTCAGTTCTCAATGCCACCAAAAATAACCCCCAAACATACTTAACAATCAATAAAAACAATAAAAAAGTTGATTAGCTAAATTTCATAGGTGTATTCCTCACTGGGAAACCAAATTGTAATGCATCAGACCATATTACAAGATGTCAGAGGTAAATTTAAATAGAATAACAGCTAAATATAGAGCTGCATTTTACAGAGAAGAAAAAATGTATTACTTCATTATTTATATTGTTGTGAAATCATGCAGATTTTATTCAGTATATTTATTTCACCTTTGCCCTAGAGAATAGTTACTTATAAAATTTAACACTAGGAACAGTTTAAAACAAAACAAAACAAAAAAACAAGCATGCAAACAAACAAACAGCTCCAAATCCCTTCAAATATAACTTATTTTGACTAATCATGGGAACACTTCCTGGCATTTGCTGAGAGAACAGCATGTGTTCCTATCTAGTAATGCTGCTGTGTGAGCCCAGGTTTTGTTTCTCTTGGCTAAAGTGATGTGACTTCTGTAAATTTATTTTAAAGCAGGGTAAAATGAGTGAGTGGCTGGCATCAGCTGCCTGACATGATTACTGACTTCTTGGCTCTATGGTCCAGATTTTCTTCTTGTGCAGGAATACAGGACTATTTTGGGTGAATACTGAGTGGTGCTTAGGAAGGAAGATGATGTACTTTGTTTATGCTCTACACAAGCTAGCTTCCCTATTCCAGTGTTGGTCCTAACGAAACCACTGAGATATTTAGTTCTTATCTAGATTTTCATGGCTTCTTTTAGCCAACAGGTACAGGAATAGATGCTTGGATCAAGATCTGAAGACAGTATTGGTACTTGGGGTTCTAAATAAGTATATGTCCAGTTCGAAACAGCAGAGATGGCAAATGCAACTGAAAAATCACACTCCAAGGCAAAAGGACATGGTTTAGAAGTCAGAACAACAATGGCAACTTCTGAGGAAGTCTAACACTGGAGCACTCAAGAACATACTGAAAAAAAGGGCACACTTAAGGTAAAAACCTAGAATAAAGAATCAGCTAGTGTCTGGAGAGATGTCTCAGCAGACAAGATCATCAGTTCAGTTTCCAGTTTCTTCATCAGGTGGCTTATAAATCCAATTACAGGGTGTCTGACACCCTCAGGCCTGCAGGGACAATATACACATGTATATGTAAGTTCAGAGAGGCAAACATACACATACACACACACACACACACATTTTTTAAAACAATATACACATATGTATGTAACTTCAGAGAGGCAAACACACACACACACACACACACACACACACACACACACACACACACACACATTCTTTAAAACAAATGAAAACTGAGATGCTAGAGCCACCCAGAACTTCTAGTTGATCCCCTCTCCCAGCACAGACAATTTTTCAATATTTTTAAAAATAAAACATTTAAATACCATACACTACAATTTGATCATATTATTTCTGCATCGCAAACACCTTCTAGATCATTCCCACCCATGTTTATATTTTCTCTCTTGCTCTATCTCAAAATAAAAACCAGAAGTACATAATAAAAATGAAAACAAACCAAAACTATTAAAATATAAAAGTTAGACAACATACATCAAACACACACACACACACACACACACACACACACACACGAGGGAGAGAGAAAGAGAGGGGGAAGAGATGAGAGACAGAGAGACAAAGACCAAGACAGAAAGACAGAGGCAGACAGAGAGAGGCAGAAAGAAAACAAGGATTTCAGTTTTTGTTGGGCAATTATTTCTGGATATAGAGCCTTCCCTGGAGTGCAGTTGATGCATACACTGAGCCTTTTGGAAAAACCTGAGTTTCCCATCCCCAGCAAATATCAACCTGCAAATAGCTTCCTCTTTAGTAGTCGAACTTTGTGTCCAGTTTCCTTTTCAGTGCTAGGATCTTGTCTTTGTTGAATCCATGAAGGTCTTCTACATGCTCTCGCAGTCTCTGTGAGTTCATATTTTTTATATTCATCCATTACCTGTGATTGCTACAATTTTTCTTCTTTCTCTTCTTCATAGCCCCCTGAGCCTTGAAAGGTAGACTTTAATGAAAACATTTCATTTAGGGTTGAGCGCTTGAAGGTCCCTCCTTGCTTTCTGCATACCATCCAGCCATGGATTTTGTTTTACATGCCTGTCTTCTTTTTTTGGAATCTCAACATGATGGTTTGATGGTGAGATTATGCAAAATAACCATCATTTGTTAATACTGACTTTATGATGACCATGGCTGAAGTTTTTCTTAATCAATTTTGATTTTCAAACCTTGCTTAGGTAGAGTAGAAAGGTAAGAGGCAATTACTTTTAACAAATTAAAAATGTATATACTTGCTTAGACATGATAAGGATAGAAAAATGCTACCTTTGGATTGCTCATGAAGATGATCAGAATTTGATTAAATTACATCCATGAACTCCCATGATTCATCTGTAGCCTGATTTAATAATTCACAAAAGTGGATTACTATGTGACTTATAAGAAAATCAACATGAAGTCCCCTTGGTTATTGACTGACTCAGATTCGCATGAATCTAAATGTTATTTGAACTCTAGTAATCATCCCTATAGGCTTCGTGTCTCTTACAGACACAAAGTATGTAACTATGGGTTCTTGCCTGAATTTAGTTAATTTAAAACTAATAGGGAAATAAAGTATTCTTCACTAGAAAAACTGGTTTTGATGTTAGATACACACTATGCATTTTAAGTATATTTTCTTTGTTTCTACAGAGTTTAAATATTTGAAGCATAAACATTTCTCTGAATTTTTCATTTAGAGCTTTGTCCTCTGAAGTCCTTTGATGAATATTGTATTTATCGCCTCTGATGTCAGCCCATTTAAAATACAGTTCCTTTAATGGCCTCTTTCAACTGTGGCATTAGGGGCATTCTGAGAGAGACAAGCTATACAGACTGGCATGTTTCACATTCTCTGCACACTTTGTGCAGTTAAACCTTCAAGTCCTAATGAAAGGTCATAAAATTGTACAGAACTGACCAAATAGATTTCCTAGAACATTAAATCCCCCATGAATCCTGCCGCACCACTTTAAACACAAGTTAAAATTGCAAATCATAAATACTGAACGCTTTCTTCCTTAATGTACACTCACAGCTGTAACCTTCCCTGGCAGAAACTATCACAGAAAGCCCTCCAACATTTCCATTATCCCTCCTTTCTGTTTGCTATTCACTGCAAAAGCTCATTCTGATTTTCATTTAAGTCAGATGCTGCTTCAGCTCTCTTGGGATCCTGCGTTTCACGTGTGTATATAAGCGCTCCTACACATGTCTCTGTTGTGATAGTAAGTTCAAGAGATTTGTCTAGCCAGGCGGTGGTGGCACACACCTTTAATCCCAGCACTTGGGAGGCAGAGGCAGGCAGATTTCTGAGTTTGAGGCCAGCCTGGTCTACAAAGTGAGTTCCAGGACAGCCAGAGCTATACAGAGAAACCCTGTCTCAAAAAACAAACAAACAAACAAACAAAACCACAAAAAACAAAAAACAAAAACAAAACAAAACAAAACAAAAACCCAAAAAAACAAAAAAAAACAAAAAAAAAGAAAGAAAGAAAGAAAGGAAGAAAGAAAGAAAGAAAGAAAGAAAGAAAGAAAGAAAGAAAGAAAGAAAGAAAGAAGAAAAAGATATTTGTCTGTCTCTGTCTCTTCAGATATGTAATTACAACATATAATATCTCACCCAGGATTTATATTACATGAGTTCTAAGAGATTGAATTCATGTTTGAATGACAACCCCTTTGTTGACTGAGCCATCTCCCAGCACAACATGTAATTTTTATGAAAATTTTAACAGTGAAGCTTCAACTTGCTAATATACTTAGTTAGGCTAATATATATATCCCTATACATGCCTTTATATACATAAGTAAATATTTATGTGAAAGAACACATACTATTTCCTTAGAGTTTGACTATATTTGTGTAGAAGAAAAAATACCCTATGGAGAATGCCTGAAAAATTCTCTACAAATTTAACTCCTTTAAATTTCTTCGAGAATTACTGTCATCCTAGTATGACAAGAACTTGAGGTATACCTCATGTTCTGTTGTTTTGATCTAAATGCATTTGATCCAATTGATGAGAATATACACACTGTGTTTTGCAGGAAATAGTAAAAAGATAAAGCCAGTATGTTCCTGTGCTTGTGCTTCTGCCCAAGTAGCCTGGCCAGTCATGCACTGGTGGGCAATGGCTGACCTGTTTTAATGGCATGGAGACTCTGACCCAGAACTTCACAATCTAACCACCCAGCTTGCTAGATTCCCACTGGCAGGCCATTACCATGTCAACCCTGTGCTTTAAATCCCCCATAGCCTTTGTGGTGCACATCTGGAAAACCCACAGTTTTTCTCTTGAAACCAGAAGAGCTGCTGTGTGAAGGAAAACACAACACAAACTTAGTTCAGAAACAATGGTAACTCAATCTCTGGGCACAGCAACTAAAACCTAATCTTGTAAGCCTTAATGAAATCTATGCCTCTAGTGGTGACTCCTTGTGGAACCACCATGATACTGGGAAAACCTAGCAGCTACATCTTACCCCTCTGCTCTCTGTTCCAAAGAGGACCTAACTCTCTCCTGCTGCCTCTCTTCCTCTCTCCAACCTGGAAGTCCTGACTACTCACCCAGTGGGTGAGTGCCTCCTTTATTCACTAGGTGACTGGGTCACAAGAACAGCACCAGGCCCACCCAGAACAATCTTGTGTTTAAAATGCACTTGTTCTTTGCAGTGTTGTGACTTAGGGAAGGGTCAGTTCATAGGAGCTGTCTTTCACTATAGTTGACAGCAAGGAGTGACTCCCTGTATTGAGGTAGCAGAGGAAAGGTGCAGAATGGCTCCAGAAAGTACTTGCTGGCTACATGAGTCATTTCTAAGTTTATAGCAGTATTTAAAAAATCCTTTTCTAGAAGGCATGGACTCCCCACTTAGATCTGCAGGCAAGTAACAGATATAAGGATTGAAATCTCTGTCTTCATTTTACACACACTGTCCTGAAACTTGGGACCAGATTCTTGCCTAACTCTACAAGTTTATATGCTCACCTCCTATGAGGCATCAGTTAAGATTTGCAGAGGTATTTAACTGCCAGGTTTTACAGCTTCATACCAGTTACTGTCCTAAACCAGCATTCACCCTGGGGTTCAGGAGACGGAGAACTTTACAGACAGATCCTTGTGAGGAAGTTACCATGTAGGTATTACACATTACAGACAGGAGTAAGCATATCAAGGGAATTCAATTTTCCTTCCAATAACTAAACTCTCCAGAGCCATCTTGAAAATTCCAGACTTGGTTAAAGTCCAACTTATCTAAACTCTAGAGAAGATACTTAGCTGCTATACAACCCCTTGCCTTTTCCTATGAAACTTCCTCTATTCCATCTCCCCATCATTCCCACGTGGACCAGAGCCCTTCCTTGTCCTTTCACCGTTATTGCATCTGCGTTCTTTTGGTAAGTATATAGAACTGACTTGCAATCCCCACACTACAGCTTCTTACCTATGATTCTGACTGCAGTTTTAACTCAGAAACTTTATGTGCTTAGTGGGAAATACTAGTTTTCTGTGATAAGATATCTGATCTTTTTGCTTTGATCCTTCTATTCTGTGACTTGATTGCAAGAATATGTAATACAATCTGATCCTAGGATGCTATAGTGTTTTCTTAGGTTTCTCTTTCTCTGTTTCACAAGTGTTTATTATCACATGCTATACAGTTAGAAAAACTGCTCATGATGTCTTATGGCAATACTGCTTTCTCCTTTGGTACTAAAACATAGATAATGGTTACAAATACCAACCTTGTTACCATCAATATTAATTTAGGAAACCATTGTTATTTACAAAGACTACATAATTCTAATACTTGAAATAATAATTAATAATAATAATAATAATAATAATAATAATAATAAAAGCCTGTATTGATTTCCAGTTATTTCTATTTTTTTTAATTTTACCATTGTATTAAAAATAAATTATTTTCTCATACACTATATCTCAGTTACCGTCCTCCTCTGCTTCTCTCAGTTTCTTACTACCTCCCCTTCTCACCAAATTTGCTCCTTCTCTCATCAGAAACACACATATTAGTAAGAGATTAAGTAAATAAAATACAATAATGTAAAACAAAGAATCACATCAATGATTGGATGACGAAAACGATCAGGAGGAAGGAGCTCCAAGGTGACACAAGGATCAAAGGGCGACTCTTCCACTTGGACACTCAGGAGTCCCATAAAAACACAAAACGGAAAGCTACAGTTATATTTCACTCTAGTTAACTATTCTTAAGGTAATTAGGCATACGACAAGAGATTATTCAGAAATATAACTAAGTATTAGCATACTGAATATAAGAGAAAACAAATTCCCAATTTGGGAAAATTTTAAATTTTATCAAGATCAAGTTTTTAATCAGGATTTTCTGTGTGATCCCAAGTTTCCTTTCCACATAAATTTTCTTCAGTTGTATGTGAAACATGTCATTATTTTGGTTAGACCTTAGGCAGAGCTGTCTACTCATGGTGGTCTAGACTTGAATAATCTGACTTAAAACTGCAGAACCTTGGGAATTTTTTTTAAATTAAAATTTGCAACTTTGCTCATTCTTAAAATTGGAAACAATCACCCATGGAAGGAGTTACAGAGACAAAGTTTGGAGCTGAGACAAAAGGATGGACCATCTAGAGACTGCCATATCCAGAGATCCACCCCATAATTAGCCTCCAAACGATGACACCATTGCATACACTAGCAAGCCTTTGTTGCAAGGACAGTGATATAGCTGTCCCTTGTGAGACTAGGCCGGGGCCTAGCAAACACAGAAGTGGATGCTCACAATCAGCTATTGGATGGATCACAGGGCCCCCAATGGAGGAGCTAGAGAAAGTACCCAAGGAGCTAAAGAGATCTGCAACCCTATCAGTGGAACAACATTATGAACTAACCAGTACCCCAGAGCTCTTGACTCTAGCTACATATGCATCAAAAGATGACCTAGTAGGCCATCACTGGAAAGAGAGGCCCATTGGTCAGGCAAACTTTATATGCCCCAGTACAGGGGAACACCAGGGCCAAAAAAAATGGGAATGGGTGGGTAGGGGAGTGGGGGTGGGGGTGGGGGACTTTTGGGATAGCATTGGAAATGTAATTGAAGAAAATATGTAATAAAAAAAAAGAAAAAAAAATTAAAATTTGCAACCAGATAGCAATAAAATTTGTCTGAAAAATATTTGTCCACTCTCATCATGGAGATTAACTTCTTTGTTTACTCTGAATAGTGTTATATTAAAGAACACTTAAAACCTATGTTTAGTAATAATGTGTGTTCTTTCTCTTATGTAAAGTGAATCAAACCCTAGAAATTCAGAAAGCACATGTTCTTACTTAGCTATGAGATATAAGAACGCACTTTGAACTAGGCATTAGAATGATGGCTGTTAACAGGTCTGGGGTCTGTAGAAGGGAGATGAAAAGCTGATGGTCAAGGGATGCAGAATTGAGTGAAATCCTAGGAACATGTTGAAGAGATCTATTTGCCAGCACATTGTCTTAGGTCAATGCCAACGTACTGCACTGACCGCAATTGCTAACATGATTTAAGGGCTATTTTCATATAAATCTTTAATGAATATATGACAACTAGCTTGATTTTGGCCTTTCACAATACATAGAACTTCAAATAGATTGAATATGGGAAGTACATATAATTTTATTTATCTATAATTTTTAATAAATTAACAAATGGGTAAACACATAAATAAGTGATTTGCAAAGTTCAAAATGTTTATCATAATCAATTTTGAAATCAAACAAATCACTAAAAGAGTTAAAAGACTGTGTATGTAGGTGAGTGACTCCCTAGAATAATCCATCCTTAGTCGACCTAAAGTCTCAAGCAAAGGTGGATCCTGAACAAATTAACTGCATAGTATTAACAGGGCTGTGTGTCGATTGAGTAGATCAGAATAATTTTCAAGTATACCTGCATTTTTGAAAGTTCAGTTTCAAGCATCTGCTAAAAATATGTTTGACTGATGGACTTTGACAACCGACAGTTGGCAAACTGCATTCCACAGGTGACCTCTGAGTTTCTATGGTGTTTCCATCATTAATCTCTGTCAGTGAGGGACCACAGCTTATTAAGACATAAATTGCCACGCTCCCTCAGAGTTCATCATGCTAACAGGTGCCTAACTTGTGTTGCTATTGGTACCCCAACACTATTTGACACAAGAATCTTTAAATAATTATTGTGAAGGAATAGACAGAGAGTAAACACCATCTTTTTTCGTAATTATACACAATTTTTATTTGTTAAGTTAAAAATGTAATGAAAGGAGTCTAATATAAGCAGTCTGCTATGAGGACCCCTCACCCACTAACAGTGTCATTTGAGAACTATTTTGATACAAAGTCTTTTTCCTTCTTTGCAAAAATGTTTCTAGAGCTACTAAAATTTGTATTTACAAAATAATTGATAAAAGCATTCCTTTGGATGGCAGGAGAACAAATGGGGGTCAGGTGGTCACACCTGCTATAGGATAGTAATAACCCTGGGTCACCAGAAACTGGATTCTCTTCATTGTAAGCTTTTTTATTTTTCTGAATGAAAGTCTCCTTTAGTCATTGTTTAACACCTAGACCTGCACATTCCTCTCAATTGCAATTGCTTTGGTCTAAAGACTTACCCATATTCTCTGACTTCTGGAACACCTTCTTTCTTAACAATGAAATTACCTTCCAAGATAGGTATTTAACAACAGACCCCTGCTTCTTTCTCCTCTTGTGAAAATTGCTTTCCAGGCCACAGTCTTTCTTCAGATCCAACTGATACCTTTTATAGAAGCATGGATATCACACAAATTAATTCATTACATTTATTTAAAAGGGTGTGTCCTTGACTTGTTATAAGTAGGATATATCTGTATTTCCGTCTACTTGACTAAAAAAGTATAATATGTTTTATCTACTTTTAAAATTTGTCAGTGATTCATGATTGGAATTAATAATATTTTTATACTTTATATTAGTTAACTTACAGCTATCATCTTTATATATTTATATATTTCTAAATATATGTTTATATATTAACTTACTGCTTATCATCTGAGCCAACTTTTCTTCTTTTTCTGAAATGGAAACTTTTCACTGGTGAATTTTCTAATGTTTTTATGAAATAGACTATTAAATATCTCAGAAACAAATGTTAATTATGCTATTTTGTAAGGTTTGTCTTAGTTAAAGTGAAACTTTTTAAAGTTTTAAAAAATTAATTCCTAAATATTAAAAGGTAAATTATAGAATTTCTGGTGAGGTAAACCCTTCTGATTGTAATCCGATGTTTGCAACTTTAGGCAGTTGTTCATTTTATAGATGTCAGACAACAGGTTCAGTCACTAGACTAAATAAGCCAGAGGGTCTGGATAACAGAAGTGATGTTCTTAGAAGGTAAGTGTGTATCTTCCTGTCTCATATGAACTCTGCATCTACATGTATTTTTAGTCTGTCTTCACGATGGGATGCAAATTAAGCAAAAGTCATGCAAACTGTTGGCTTCCTTGAGTGCTAGAGAATATACCAAAGTGTCCAGTGTTCTTAGTATATAGCATGCACTTATTCAGCCCTACTTCCCAGCCTTAGGCAACACTCCCGTGCCCTGTGAACTCACAGGCAGGCCATGGTAGAGGAGCTGTCTACATGGTCTTCTATGTAATGTCAGCATTGGGTTCAGTAATGTTTATATTCTTTCCAATAGTTATTGATTTTCTAATATTGCTGTATATGACTTCAGCAATTATAGTTTTCTAATTCTGATGATACCAAACTGGGACTATTCCCAGAAAAGACAACCAAAATATTTTATAGCAGCTGCATTAATGTGCAGCCTTGTGTTTGCATCTCTAACTCCTTCTCTTTTACTGGACTGCGAGTCTCAGAAATTTCAGGCTATGGATTTCTACTTTTACACTTAGGGACTGTAGTCATTGGTTTTTCTCATCAAAGTTACACACAAAGTCACCTGACAGAAGCAGCCAAAGGGAAAAATAGATTTTGGCTCACAAACTACAATTGGCCAAAAGTATGATGAGAACAACTGTCAGCCATACCATAAATCGGTAGCAAGCAGGGAGAACAATGCGCACAGAACAGGACCATGAACCCAAAGAAACAAGGACAAACTCCAGTAACCTAGTTTCCTCACATGCTACCACAGCCTTAACTTGTGCATAACTTGATTACATCATTTTTAAATTCTGAATTCAGTAAAAGATTCATCTATTATTAGGTCAGAAATGGCCTCTTTGAAACATCCACATGAATTTTAGAATCTTCTAGGAACTTACGTATAAGTCCAGCTATGTTTAAGGTCAAATTTTACTATCATCTGTAGTAAGTTGTTTCTAAAATAGAACATCTTTTTAAAAACATACAGAAAAATTAATTCATGAAGAAGTAGAACCTGTCATACTATTATCTTTTATCTTCAAGTTTCCATGTAAACTAAAAGTTACTAGCAATGTGTTTTTGCATTTGGAGTAAGAAATGAAAAAAAATTCATGGGAACAAATACAATCAGAAGAAATCGGAGGAAAGTTAATATTTAGCAAAATTTCATTAAGCTGGATATTATATGATATTTCTGTTAGCAATGGAGATATAATGAGAGTATAATGTCCTTCCTACTCCACAGAGAGTTATGTATTGGTGCTATATTAAACCTGTAAAGCCATTATTAAATAATTAACTTAATGAAGTCTATTTGTTATAATGTTAAGAGAAATATTTGACAAATTAAATATATATGCTATAATATACTAGAATTCACATCAATATAATTAATTTGTGTGAAACAGAGAGACTGAGCAATGATTTACTACTACAAACTAATGAGCTCAGAAATGTGTAACTGACTTAATCAGGCTTAAAGAATGAAAAGCTGAAACCCACACTATCCTGTGGTTCTTATTCGCCATTAGCTTATGTGTAAGAATAATATTCTGTAATTAGATTGTAAACTTCCTGCAGGCATACACTCTTGATTTTATTGCTTGCCTTTGTTTCCATGTTTGAATCATTCTGAGAAATCCATTCCCACTTGAGGATGAGATGCCTAAGGCCTGATGACTCTCTACCACCTCCTTCTTCTCTTTGCCTCCACGGTGTCATCTCACCTTTAATGTTTAATTCTGATAAATTAACAGTGTTCAACATCTCAAACTCAATTTCACACTTCCTCAGGAGTCCTGAGAAATTTCCACGCTTCATCAAGACAACAACTCACAAAACTAAGTGTGAAATAACTGTGAAGACGAGGCAGAAAACGTAGATGTAGCATTCCTCTATAAATAAGAACGGTACCTGTGCAAATGGTATAGGAACGGGATGGGCTTGTTCCCCTGACGCTCAATTCTGGCACTATAGATTTCTCTGTCTGTCTGAGAAACTCAAAAGTGAATGTCCCAGGGCTGCCAGAATGAGGTGACACTGTAATTACCACTGCTTTCTAAAATTCCCGAGATTTCTCCACTTACTGACAAAAACAGGAACATAGCATAATCATGTCTTACGTGGCTGAATTATATGTTTCTCCCTTTTAACTAAGCTTTTCAGCAATCCTTTGTTAAGCTTCAGCTTCAAAATAATTTTAAAATCTTATAATTTATCACTTTCTACCTCTTCACACTTAACGTATTGACAAATCCCAGGTATGCAACTGTAGACATCGCTTTCCGAAGCATAATTGGCAGAGTTATTTATGAACCTTCATGCTATACAATTTACACTCCTGTGGATGGCACAAACATGCAGAGGGAGCCATCCCTCTTTCTTATGCTTCCTTTCAACCTTTGTGAAAATGTCATCATAATTCAAGAACATTTATTGAATGCTACTCAGAGAGAAAAACTGGAAGCTTGATTCTAACTATTAATAGAAAATTTCTCCATTCAATTTCTATTAAAGTAATTTTGATTCATCAAGAAATAATCACACTTCATTTTCTATTTTTGACTTTTCTTACGGTCAACACCTACAGAGCAGTTGAGGTGTATGATAATCAAAGACTTGTTCACGGCTGAATAAATTCAATACCCTTCTTTCATCAGTGTATTGCATTAAAAAGTCCCTTGGCATATTTAGCATGATTGTTTAAGACATTACAGTGGATTTCTAATATTACATTCCTCAAATACAACACTGGCAAAATAAGAATCTGATTTTATCCATCTCTTACATGTCATGAAAATTGGACCAAAATAATTTTCTCTTTCTAAAACAAACAAATATATTAGTAAACCTATAATCTAATCTTTGTATGACAAAAAAGAGTAAATATTAATTTTCTTTCTTGTAAAAAGAAGTCCTATGATTATTTTTCTGTCATAGACAAGTACAAGTTTTCCAATGATGGAATGAATACCATTGGGGAAAACCCACCATTGTTCAATACCATCCATACCTGGTGACTTTTTATATAGGATGACTACTACCAATGACAGAGATATACTCAGGGTATAAAAATAATCAAATATAATTCAGTAGTGATGTGTAAGAATGAGTATAGAATTTTCAGAAATCTCATGTTAAAACTGCACTAATTGTAAATGTTAGATGGACTGTGATGATCTAAATTAGCACGTATTTAAGTATATATTTCCACCTCTATATCTTTTCATGGAGTCATGCATGCAACGTATATTTACTTTATAGACTTTCCCTTTACCTCAAGTGATTAAATTTCTTTCAACAATAAACTGTATTTTTTTAAATACCCACATTTTCTGTGGACAATTAATATATTCTAGAGGAAGTACTTAAGGTGGTAGGATACCTTATACTAAAGAAATGGGGAAAAGCGAGTAGAGAATTTTAAACTCTAGGCATGTTTGATGGAAACTGCTTTGCATTCCTAACATGCACTGTGATGACAATTCTTTTTAGAAATCCAGGTGGTGACACCATGTTGCCAAACCTGATGTTTAGAGTTTTCATCATTGGACTAATTCATAAAGTTATCAGATAGATATAAAGACATTAAAGAGCTTTTGAGATGTTGTCCACCAAACAATATCAATCTAGTATATTTGAATATGATGCTTAGTGCCTTAATCCTAAAAGACTAATCTGTAAAAAACTAGATCAATAATGAATACTCTGAGAAGTCCATTACATTGATGATTTAGATACCAAGGACTCAAACATGTGTGATGTCTATCTGACCTCTTTGGACTATCTAATGACCGTTTCCTGGGAAATAAAGCACAGAGCTCCTGACTCTGTCCCTGGCATGAGCTCACATCTGATTTCATTGCAGTCTTGGCATTTAAATGGGTGTAGAATGATTCAGAAAAGGACCTGAAGACTTTTGACTATTCTTTCTAATTAAATCTGCCTGCTATAGATTACTGATCTATGACACCAGGACAGGCACATCCCTCGACATCGATTCTTGACTGTTGGCCCCTGCATTCTGGTAATAGTACGTTTTTCCAGAACTCACACCTCCTTTTATTTTTTATTTTTTAGAATTATTAATTATTATATATACGTATACTGTAGCTGACTTCAGATGCACCAGAAGAAGGCATCAGATCTCATTACGGGTGGATGTGAGCCACCATGTGGTTTCTGGATTTGAACTCAGGACCCTTGGAAGAACACTCAGCTCTCTTACCCGCTGAGCCATCTCGCCAGCCCATCACACCTTCTAACTGTGCAAAAATTATTTTTATTTTTATTTTGTCTGATTCTCTGTGCATCACTTTTTCAACCAAAACCTACTCTTTTAGAACTAAGAATTATCAAGGCATAACCATTTGTGAGATTTCTGCCTACAAAATACCAAAGGGACTGGCAAATAGGATCACAAGTGATGGGTTTTATAAGCTCTGTCTTCTCCAACTGCCCCATGTATTGTTGAAGGCACACATGAGGGGGTGTTCAGACATTCTACTTAGCTCCCTTGTGACAAGATACCCAAAATCTTCCACCAAATTCCTGATGAAAGTGCATTCCTTGAACTGAAGAGTTTGAAGCACACAGGGAGATCTGTTGGAAGAAATGGAAAGGAGTAGGGAGGAGAAAAATAGGAACCCTTTTAGAACTACATTGCACAAAATCTGACTCCTTTCTACCAGATAAAAACTGTTTGCTTTTTCACTAAGTTAAATATCTGATTCTCATTCTTGTCATTTATCTAAATTGTGTATTAAGAGTGAATTTATGACTGTACATTGATTAATAATGTAGATAAAAATTCGACTCAATATTAACATATTAATATATATTTTATTTGTCATTAATGATCAGAACAAGAACTCATGTACAGGTTAACTTGTTAGGTTCATGCTGTGGCTTTGATCCTGTAATCCTTATCACTATTTTGCTCTTGAGGAGTTCTCTGGAGTCACAACAAAGGTACTGCCTTTACCTTTTCAAGTGGTGGATTTACTTTCTGTTAAACTTTTCCCTCCCAGGACTGTGAGACATTGGATATCTTTAATTCTGTCTTCCCTTTACTGACAGATATTCCTGTCCACATACTCAGTGTCCCATGACAAAATGGGGTCGTTGTACACCTTTACCAGTCTGAGGCTCATTTGTTACTTGGCCTCAGCATCTTCTCATTTACATTTTCATACCTAACCCTGCAGCATCTCAGTCATCAAATATTTGGACTCTGTCCATTAACGATCTTCTCTTTTTCTGATACCTTCCAAGATCTTCACTTCACTCTTCTTTCAGAGCATCTTGGCCTTCATATCATTTCACTTCACTCATTTGTTGATACAACATAAACCTCTACATTGTTGACTGTAACACACCCAACTTCCTTCTTACCCACTCAGCAAAGTTGCTCCCACATTCCCAGAAATGTCCCCTTTCTTGGTGCATCCTCTATAGCTTGCCAGCCTACAAGTTCAGTTAATCATTGTAGGTATATGCACACATGGCCTCTGTTGTGTTCTGCCCTTAATTTACTTTATTTGCTCTGTAACAACAATACTCTCATTCAGCTAAATTCAACTTTCTGTTGTACTGCTCTTTGCATTGCTATTTTGTTTATTTCTGTTATATTGTGTTTATAAATGAATTTATCCAACTAGGGATCACTTAGGAAGTCAGCTGCAATTTTCTGTCCCCAGAGTCTCTGCTATCCCCTAGTCTGACATGCCAGGTTTCTCAACTTTGCCATTAATTACTTTTTGAAATGGAAATATTGCTTATAGGAGGGGAGATTTCTTAGTGCCACCTCGAAACACTATTCTATACTAAATACCAATCAATACTTCTTCTAGCTGTACCATCAAATAAAGCCACCATTTTCCCTAGGTGGGTGTGACCCATTCTATCTTTTGTGGAGAATGACTGGTCCAGAGGAATTTCTAACAAATTTACAGAATCTAATTCTTGCTTCTACCTTCTCAAGTAGTTTTAAAGTTAACTAAGCACAAGGTTCTAATACTTTACTCTCTTTTTTTGCTTTTGCTTTTTAAAATTTTATTTATTTATTCATGTTAAATCCAAATATTCTCCAAGTACCCCTTTATGTAGATCCTCCTCTTTTCCTTCCCCTCTTCTTCTCTGAGAAGGCTGAGCCCTGGTCTATGTATCAACACCCCACCTCCTGGCACATCAAGTAACTGCAGGACTAGGTGCATCCTCTCTGACTGAAGCCAGACAAGGCAGCCTAGTTAGGGGAATGGAATATATAGGCAAGCAGGCAGGCAGGAAAAAGATACAGGGACAGCCATCACTACATATGTTGGGGGACATTCCAGAAGAACAAGCTGTACATATGCTATATATGAGTGCAGGGTCCTAAGTCCAGCTCCTGCTCAAACTTTGGTTGGTGGTTCAGTCTCTGACAGCCCCAAGAGTCCAATTTAGTTGATGCTGTTGGTTTTCCTGTGGAGTCCCTCTCTTCTTCAGGTACCTGAGACTTTCTTCCAACTCTTCCATAAGACTCTGTGATTTCCATCTAATGCTTAGCTGAGAGTATCTGCATCTCTTTCCATTGAATACCTGTTGGAGCCTCTCAGAGGATAGTTACGCTAGGAAAACAGAATATCATTGATAGTGTCGAGATTTGTTCTTTCCATGTGATGGGTCTCAATTTAAGCAGTCATTGGTTGGCCATTCCCTTTGTATCTTCTCCATCTTTGTCTCTGCACTTCTTGTAGGCAGGACACAGTTGGGTTGAAGGTTTTATGGGTGAGTGCTGTCTTTATCCTTACATAGGGAATCCTGCCTGGCGACAGAAGTGGCCACTTCATGATCAACATACTCCTCTGCTAAAAGTCTCAGTTAGAGTGTCACCAATAGACAACCTGGGCCTCCCCCACATTCTAGGTCTCTGTTATTGCCTATTTTAACTTCCATATTTTTTAATATTGAGGATTAGACTCAAGGATTTGCTCATGCTAGACAAGTCCTCTGACATTGAGCCACACACGGGGCATTTTTACTTTTATTTTTATAAAAAAAAATCTCTTTCAAGTTAAAGAAGAACAAAAAGGAAAGTGTTCTCTTGATAGTGGGCTTATCTTCAAACAATTATTCATTTTTTTTTCTTTTGAAGATACTCAAACAAACCAAATGAGAAAACTGGTGTGGAACATGGTAGCATGGGGTGAAGGGTGTGGGTGGAAGGAGAAACACATAGACAATTATGTAGCAGTTTTAAGCATGTATACATAAAAGAGACTCAAACCATTAGCATTCAGTTCACATAAATTATTTAAACAAAATGTTTTCGTGTGTAAAATTAGAAAGTAATTCTGTTGGGGTAATATTTGAGGTCAGGGTTGATTGAAAAACCAAATCTATTCTTAGTAAAACCACACAGATTACTTCTTTTTCACATAGCTCATCCAAAAGATGAAAACTTTCCTTTTTTCTTAAAACGTAGGGTTGTGGGAATGATAAACCTTGCCATAATAGTTGCATTTGCTATCATGGCTTAATAGATGATCTTTCTTTGAAACAAAAGTTCTTGGAAGAAATGCAATGCAAACTGATTGTCATATCTATTTCTTGTCCTCTCTCTGACCCCTCCCCATGCTTTCCACCAATTGAATAACTCGTTTTCCCTTGAAGACAAGTGTGTGGTGTAGTTTCTGTGAGTCCTTCTCTGTTCCCTCCTGGTATGGCTAGCACACCGGTAAGAATCGTATTTTCTGCACAGAATTCCTTTACACAGCATCCATTTCCATTAAACCAATTTAGTAGCCTTCAGTCTGATTTCCTCTGCTGTTGTATGGCATTCTGCACTCCAGGCTGTTCTCATTCCCAGAACAGCCAAATAGTGTAGACTCTGGAGGTTGTTGTTGGTTCTTGTCCTTTTGTCTGTCCTCCTGGTTTCATTAGCATCAATAAATAATTGTCTTCTAAATGCCTTTGCCCAGCACAACTTCTCCTTACTGTCAGATGTAAGTAAGTCTATGTATCCATGGCTTTCTGCCTGTCTGAATTATTGTTATTAGTTTTTACTGGATGTGTATTCACATTATGATGCTTAGGCTGGCCTCACACTTCAGAACCCAAGAAATCCTCTCTCTTTTTTTTTTTTTTTGTTTCAGTCTCCAACAGAGTTGAAATCACAGTGGACACCAGCCCATTTAGATTCTCTCTTTTCTTGATATCTCTGCTTCAAAATTTGACCCACATCCTAAATTTATCATCTCTAAAACCAAACTTATTGATGCTCACTGAAGATGTTGAGGAAAAATTTAGTAGCTTCTCCCACTGTACCTGGCATTTTGAATACACCCAACATAGGTTCAAACCATTGTAACCTTTATACCTCAATTGCTAATAATGGTTCGAGTTCATTCCACCTGCAGATTTCTCACCAATATCCAAATATTGAGCTGTATTAAACAGCATTCTTCTTCATCATTAATGTATTCTACACCCTTTCTTTTGAGAGTATTAGTTATGCTACCTGTTTCCTAGGAACTTGGAATGGGGACAGCTTCAAATGCTTGCAATGTGCAGGCCCCACATGGTTTATATAATCCCAGTTTCTATCCTGCACTTTGATTTCTATCCTGGCTTCTCTGGTTGTGTCTAGCCTGTTTGCACATTACCAACTTGCAGCAAAAGCCTCGGCTGATGAAATGCAAGATTACCAGGTGGCATTTCCTGGAATGAGAATAAAGAGAAAGCTTGAGGTGGTAACATTTCTTGTTGGCCTGTGACTTGACACTCTTTTACTGTAGACATGATCTACTCACTTATCCCAAGAATTAAATGCATATATAACATGACTTTTCTTATACAAGCATATCAATTGGGAATTTTATAGCCTGAGTTTAAATTGGCGAAAAATTACTTATAAAATCTGTTTTACTCTGCTCCATCCCATCCTCATCACAGATGAATTTTGTTATTTTGCTTTTTTTTTATTTTTCTAAGCATCTAGCCTCTCACCCTTTATTCCAAGGATCACAAAAAATCTGTATTTTCCAATTCCATTAACAACCCCAAGATTGTTGTAGGAGTGACAGAAGCAACAACAATTAAATCCACTAAAACTACCACGATTTTGGTCACATACTCTAACTTTCCTCTTGTTTTACTGAATAAATTCTCCACATTCTTCAAGAGCACTAATTGCAATTAGCCAGTGTTCGGTGAATACAATCCTTCCTTGGTTCCTCAAGACCTTGGTCATCTCCCTCTCTTCCTTCCCAGTGCAGTCATGCTTCCAATCCTTAGAGGTGCATTCATCAGCTTACATAAACACTGCAGTTCTTCCAAAGACAAATATCTGCATCCAACATGGCCAATGAGTTACCCATCAACTTCCTGATTTTTTCCTTATAATGAAGCCACTGAGGAAAGCATCTGCCACTGAAGTCATTTCTTGGAAGAATTCCTCTTATAATTCCACTGTTCTGTATTCAATCTTAATACATAGAATGAGTACACATAAACAATCGGTGAGTGAGTGGGTAATACTGTAATAATACTGTGAAAGAATCAAGTTTTCACTTAAGACAACAGATATGCTAACATTTACTCAGAACATGACATAGAAAAGAAACAAAATGAGGATGGTTAAGGGACCAAATTCACATAAAACAATACAAAAACAAACAAGGTTTTCAGGGACAGAAACTTAAAGTTAAATCTGGCGCAACCAAGCGAATGACAATCGATGACTCTTGAATCTATAAACTAACCTGGAGGTGGTGCATTTGCTAGGGCCCACCTCCCCGATGTATTGCAGTCTATAGTCTACAGGACTCTGCTCTGAGTAACATTATCTGATCTACTAATCTTGAGTTGCTAATCTATATTATTATATGTGTAACTTTACTTTGTTTCTTGTAACCCAATATTCATGTTCTATGAACTGTAATTTCATCAAGGATAAACACCTTTTCTTTTCATACTTTGTAATTAAATTAAAATATTTAATTTAAACTTTTGTTTTCATTGACGTAGTCTCTCTATTTATTTTTATTAATTTTAATTTTTATGTTTATATCCACGTGTCATTACGTAGGTATGACACATGTACAGGTACTGGTGAAGGCAAGAAATTAAAGGATTTCCTGAAGCTGAAGTTACAGGTGAGTTTGAGCTGTCATATGTGTGCTGGGAATGAAACTTGAGTCCTCTGAAAGACCAGCAAACCCTCAACCACTAAGCCATCTTTGCAGCTCCTGTCCACTTATTTTTAAAATTTAATACCCATTATCTATTAAAATTCATTTTTATAGCAGACACTGTCACCATGGCTCCATGTCAGGCTTACAGTTTTTATCATTGATATTGCTCAGGCAACACTGGACAGGAGACAGTGTGGTTCTTATTTTGTAATGAATCCTCAAGCCTAGTGCATATTCAAAACAACTTTTCTCCACAGTTCTAGTGTCATCCTAGACATTTGGGTTGGGCTGCTTTCCTTTGATATTTTAGAACCAAGCAACTTTACTTCAGAAGAAATTGAAAGCAGCACCTGACTCCTTGTTTTGAGACATTGACCCACATCCACTTTTATTCAGTGTTATGGGAAATGGGTTTTTAATTATCTTACCTTGCCATTTTCCCCTTATCCTCAGTGTATCTTTGCTTTCTATGAAATGATAGCAAATGAAGTACATTCATGATAGTTCACTCATTTTATCTGTCACTAATCAGATATGTAAAATTGAGGAATCTAAAAATTAAATTTTCTTAAATAAATGAAAATAGAGATTACTATTCACTTACTATTATTAGATTATGTGAGGAAAGATCAACATAAAATGAAGGTCAGCTTCCAACTTATCATTTGTGGGCGCTTCTGTTTTCCTTTTTCCTATGCAGTCAGATATTTGTCTTCCACTTTAAATTATTACTTAATGTATTGAGGTTGAATATGAACTATAAGTTGTTTATGTCTCTTAAATATGTGGAGGAAATGCAATTTTTTAATATTGTATGAAAAAGAATTAAAAAGTTAATATTTGCAGCAGAGTATTTTGTTTTTTTAAGTACCTCTAAGAAGCAATAATCCAATATTTTAAACACATAAACTTAAATATTCTCTCTCTCTCTCAGTGTGTGTGTTTGTGATTTTATGTGGGTATCACTACCCTGATATAAATGTGAACATGTTTTGTATCAAAGAATAAACAGGAAAAACATTTGTATGCAGCAAAATTCATTACCCAATTCTTCAACCACTTCTGAAGTTCTTGCACAGTCAGCTGTTAACAGGGAAGGATGCAAACTCTTAGAATTCTACAAATTTCATCAGTTTGTTTGAATTTGTAGCCCTGTGGCTGACCCAGAAATGTTTTCTATGTGTTTCTTTCTTTCTTCTTTCTTCTCTCCTCTATCCATCTCTCTGTCTCTCTCTTTTATTTTTAGTTCTGTATCACATTTATTTCATTCGTTCATTCACTTTCCATCCTGCTCACTGCACCCTCCTGGTCCCCTTCTCCCACAATCCTTCACCCCTTTCCCCTTCTCCTCTGAGTGGGTGGGGGCCACGCTGGGTATCTGCTCATCCCGGCACATCAAGTCTTTGAGTGGCTAGGAGCTTCCTCTCACACTGAGGCCAGACAAGGTAACCCAGGTACAAATACATATACCAAGGACAGGCAACAGCTTTTGGGATAGCCCCTGGCTCTAGTCGTTCAGGATTCACATGAAAACCAAATGACACTTCTCCTACATATGTACATATGTGCAAGGAGGCCTAGGTTCAGCCAGTACATGTTCTTTGGTTGGTGGCTCAGTCTCTGAGAGCCCCAGTGGTCCAGGATAGTTAACTGTTGGTCTTGCTATGGAGTTACTATCCCCTTTGGGCCCAGAATCCTTCTTCCTATTGGTTAAGTAATCCAGTCCCCAAAGGACATACATGGTATGTACTCACTCTAACTATGAAAAAAAAATAAGTGAATATCAGCCTTAAAATATAGGATACCCATGCTATACTCCAGAGACCCAAAGAAGCTAAACAAGAAAGAAGGCCTGAGAGAGGATATTTGGATCTCACTTAGAAGGGGAATGCAAATAAAGAAAACAATTAAAAATTTAAAAAAGAAGGGGAAATAAAATAGTCATAAGAGGCAGCTGGAGGGAGGGAATTTGGTTGGAAAGGGAATGGGGAGGGGTATGGAGTATTCAGGATCAAGAGACAGGAGAGATGGCCAGATGACTATGTAAATCTGCAATAGACAGGGATAGAGAGGGGTGAGGCATCTCCAGGATGAGTGAGAAACCTTGGAGGAACCCAAGAGTCACTGGGGGTGGCCTTAGATGTGAATCTCAGCACTCAGTATGTGTATGACACTTGGGGTCTCCTATGCTATGCGTTTCTTTACAAAGAACTAAAGGTGCACCATAAAGGGCCAGAAGAGTGAGGTTTTGTGGTCCATTGCTTAACTGCTAACTATGGATAATTGCATAGAACATAAATTTTAATGAAAGCAGATAAATTAGACTTGAAGACATTGTATGTATACATAACATTTTCATAGACCTACACAGGCATACTTTTTATTAAGAAATTTTCTTTTGTAGCACCCAACACTCTATGCATCTTATTCAAGATTTTTTACATTTATTCATATTTTTAAATCATCATACAGGAGCTTATAAGTAGTTACAAATGACATATTATAAATAATAAGGACAGAAGTATGGCTTTTGGACATCCAAGTGTGATCTGGTTTTAATGAATTTTAAGATTACAATTTCACCCATAATCAGCTTCCAAACACTTACACCATTGCATACACTAGCAAGATTTTGCTGAAAGGACCCAGATATAGCTGTCTCTTGTGAGACTATGGCAGGGCCTAACAAACACAGAAGTGGATGCTCACAATCAGCTATTGGATGGATCACAGGGCCCCCAATGGAGGAACTAGAGAAAGTACCCAAGGAGCTAAAGGGATCTGCAACCCTATAGGTGGAACAACATTATGAACTAACCAATACCCCGGAGCTCTTGACTCTAGCTGCATATGTATCAAAAGATGGCCTAGTTGGCCATCAGTGGAAAGAGAGGCCCATTGGACTTGCAAACTTTATATGCCCCAGTACAGGGGAACGCCAGGGCCAAGAAGTGGGAGTGGGTGGGTAGGTGAGTGGGAGGGAGGGTATGGGGGACTTTTGGGATAGCATTGGAAATGTAAATGAGGAAAATACCTAATAAAATATTTTTAAAAAAGAATACAATTTCACAGTCTCCGGTTATCAGAAGGAAGGGAGGTTGCAATGAACTCTCTTTAGCATCTGACCATGATACTGATAATGAACTGTTAAAAAGTGTAGCTTTTGGTGATCCGAGGGAACAAAATACCAATGGAAGGAGTTACAAAGTGTGAAGCAGAGACCAAAGGAATGACATCCAGAGACTGCCCCACCTGGGATCCATCCCATATACAATCACAAACCCCAGACACTATTGTGGATGCCAACAAGTGTTTGCTGACAGGAGCCTGATATAGCTGTCTCCTGAGAGACTGCCACTGCCTGACAAATACAGAAGTGGATGCTCACAGCTATCCATTGGACTGATCACAGGGTTCCCAATGAAGGAGTTAGTGAAAGTACCCAAGGAGCTGAAAGTGTTTGCAGCCCCATAAGAGGAACAACAATATGAACTAACCTGCACCCCCAGAGCTCCCTGGGATGAAACTATCAATCAAAGAAAACACATGGTGAGACTCATGGCTCTAGCTGCATATGTAGCAGAGGATGGCCTATTCAGTCATCACTGGCAGGAGAGAGGCCCTTGATCCTGTGAAGGCTCTATGCCCCAGTATAGGGGAATGCCAGGGCCAGGAAGTGGGAGTGGAATGGCTGGTGAGCAGGGGGAGGGGGAGGGGGAGGGGGAGGGGGTTAGGGTCCTTTGGGGGTATTTGAAATGTAAATAAAGAAAATATCTAATAAAAAAATTAAAAAAAAAACTGGAGCATTCACTCTGATTTTCAGTCCTGTATTCTTTGAACAAATATCAAGGGTCTAACAGTTTCATATGCATGCATAGCCCAGAGCCCTCTAATTACACCATGTGTCCCGACATCCATGTAGATGCTCTCCTCGACTGGTTGAGAGAAATAAAAATTTAAACGTATGCTCTAATGTCAGCACATCAACCAGTTCGCACTGGCCCAGCAAGAAATAGTCTATATGTCAGTCACAAGTGACAGAAACCTTTGCTTCCGTGCTACAAGGTCTACTAGGTTAAACACAGTGGTCATAAGATGACATTTAATGCTAGCTTGAAGCCTGTTAATGTGTCATTACACTCTGTAAATTAATTCTGTTATTGTGCTAATGACTCAGGAAGATAGGCACAGATAAGAATTTTCTACAGGTCTGAGATTTTGAGGGCAGCAGATCAGACTGACTTTCTTTGGTGTTTTCTAATTGTCTTGGATGTGTAAATTATCAAGATACAATCATTCCTTGGCAAGACTCCAGAGGAGGAAAAGACTCTTTAGGCCCTAACCAGACCAAGGAAACCACCACTTTCTCAATATTCCTCATTTTTCTTCTGTGGCAGTCAGCTTACTTAAACTATTTTTCTCTCAACATCTAGGCTCACCATTATGCTCAATAAGAACTCTTTAAAATATAGATTCTTGAAAATCAAAGAAACATTTCAAAAAACAGCTGTGCCCTAATAGAGGGCTGATTGATTTCTGATTCCCTTTAACATAACTAAGTAGGGCATCTTGAATCCAGCTCAGCTGAAAAGGCTTTTCTTCCAACACTAAGTTGCCATTTATCTAATGCTCCTAATGAGAGCAAATGCTACATGTTAATATTTCTGTAGAACTGGAAAGTCCTTAGAAAACTAAACAGAATTTTACTTAACTTGAAAGAAACAAGTTTTTGCAAGTTTCCTCAGTGGTTTAAGATAATTGAGACCTATTGTCTGAGTTACTGTATTTGTGGTTTGTAGAAGTAGCATGCATTTTAAAAGTACTGAGGCAGAAGCAGAATTTCCATATTTCAGGATGCCCTTTTTCCATCCAGTGTATGTTTTCGTTGTTGCCAAATGAACTCCTTTTACATCAAGCTTATATTATAACACATTTCTTTTGCTAGATTTGAAGTTCCTGCATCACAATTTCCTTCTGTGGGTGGCAGCCAGAAGTGGACATTCACCAATGGGAAAGCCGGCTTGTTCCATCTGAAGTAAAAAATAAATAATAATTATAGGAAGTAGCTATAGACTGGAAGCACGAAACATTTTCTTCTGATTACTTTCTATAATATAAAACTTATACATTATAGTTCTGGAGATGGATGAAAGGATTTTTAAGAATTCTCTCTTTAGTCAATGGGAAGATCGTTCAGGGGTTAAAAACACTTACTTATTCATATCACCTACATGGTGACTGACAACTGACTGTTAATACAGTTTCCAAAAAATGGGATATCCCTTTGTGGACTTTATTGGCACCAAACCTGAGACTTGCACAGGCTCACGTGTGCTCTCTCACACACAGATGTGAGTGTCTGCATGTACATGCATATACATATAATATACATATAAAATGTATATAATGCACATATAATATATACTATACATATAACTTACATATACATATGCAGGCAAAACACATAAAAATAAATAAATACTTAGATAAACAATACAAATTCTGTACTTTATTGGTTGTGCTTGGCACCATGATGGCTGCTAAGCTTATTGTAGGTACATCAAATTTTTGAGTTGTGAATTTTTACATTGAGGTGATAAAACCAACTTTTGTTGAAACTTGTTTGACACAATGATTTCTAGAAAACAGATTATTACTCGTGTGATACCTTATTTTAATCCTTCTTCCAAGAAAATCATTAATGGAGTGTGACAGTTTCTTTTTAAATTTTATTCTATGTGTTTTCCATTTTCTAGCCATTACTTCTGTATATGTGGATGAGTGAATCTGTAGCAACCAGCACTGATATTATTTCACCAAGCTTACAAACAAATCCCTTACCTGGATGGTCTCACTATCCCAGGGGCATGCATTATCATGCTTGCTTTGCCTTCCTCTCATCACACAGGAACTAGGACTCTTACTGGGTCACAGAGTAAGGTAAATATATGGTTTTTTTGTTTGTTTGTTTTTTTTTTTAGACCATATGATTCCAATTTGATACAAATTCATTGCTTGCTTGACAAGATCCTGTGCATGGAGTAGGTTTGAACAATGCACTGTGCAATATGGGTAGGGACTGTTCTCATTATGCACTGTTAAGTGAATTAGAAAGTTTTCATGGGCATATTTTGCAAGCTCACATATAAACGCTGCCATGACTCTAGGAGTCCCTAGGCCTCTTGAAAAATCCTCTCAGCTGTGTCATCTTGGTGGGTGTTCATAGTCTTACACATCTTTATGATTTTACCTATGCAAAGTGCATAGGGTCGCCCAAGTGTGGTAGGGTTCTCTTGTGAAGATTTGACATTCATCAGACATGTAAGGATACTTCCCATCTCCATCTTGTCTTACACTCTCTGCCAGTTAGAGCAGACAGAAACATAGTCACTCAACTGTGCTACTGTTTTGTATCTCTATCTGATCTTGATAAATTTCAACTACTGAAGTCCTCATTTTCTCATGTAAAAATGAGGCGAATGTACAACTTTGGTATGAATTAAAATGAGATGGCATACATGAGATGTTGGCTAGTCCTTTATGTATATTTATGTCTCAAATCATTAACATTTATAAATGAATGTATTTTAACTACCAAACAAATACTTCTAATATATATATATTATATATATACACACACACATACTTCTAATATATAAATATATATAAATTTGGAAACGATGTCAACATGCTGAGGGACTCTTTGATATTATGTGTAAGGTTTAGAAACTGGTTTTAACTCCCATAAGTCTTCACAGAAGAACTTATTCAAGTTGAATAAGACTTTATAGATGAGTTAAGGTTTAATAATTTTATTTGTTTGATTGATATATTAGCAAATGTACTTTGATGAAGAATTTATTTCTCAGTTAATTGCTGTTCTTTGAATAGT
Organism: Mus musculus; assembly: GCF_000001635.26. Classification (NCBI taxonomy): domain Eukaryota; kingdom Metazoa; phylum Chordata; class Mammalia; order Rodentia; family Muridae; genus Mus; species Mus musculus. The sequence continues at coordinate 156,071,592 of NC_000069.6, read as the reverse complement.
ATCTCTGTCTCTGTCTGTCTCTCTCTCTCTCTCTCTCTCTCTCTCTCTCTCTCTCTCTCTCTCCCTCCCTCCCTCCCCTCTGTACACTATAATGAATATTTCCTAATAACATGAATCATAAAATGAAAACATCTAGACTCACCAAATTAAATTTATTCACTATTCATGCTTCATTGAGCAGGGGTGACAGACTTGAGAAAGTGGTATCTGTCTACTTCTTTCTCTCTGCATCCATTTAGTTTTATTTGCTCCATCTTATTCTATAGGGAAAAAAAGTCAACATTTTACCAGACCTCATACAACGCACAGTTTATGTTCCATGGTACTGGGCTCCTCATTGATTCTCTTCAAATTGGATCCTTGGGAACGATTTCCTCTCTTCTACAACCTCCAACGATTCCATCTTCCTTCCAAAATACAGTGCCTACAATGCTCACATTTCTGCCTGGCTGTAAGTCACATATTACATATGAGATATTTTGAATTGCTTCTAACCCCTTGTAGTTTCAGTTTTAAGTATGCATATGCACTTCTTACATTATATTTTGAAGTCCTTGGTATCACAAGGTTGGATGAACAGTTTTTTAGCTTACAGGAAAAAAAATGACCATGTGTTTGAGGTGCATTGTGATAGTAAAGGCTAAACATGAAGATGTGGCCATTATTGCCCTAGCTGGTGGCACTAATAATATTTTTTTGAAATTAAAATATAGAAGCCTTGGTTTTTGAAACTAATTTTCCAGCATCGAAGTTGACCAATGAATATTAGCTTCTACATTTTAGTAGACAGGAGAAATGGAAATGTGTGGCCTAAGATTGGCTTCACAAACGTAGTGTAGTCCAACCAGAAGACTGTTCACCTCTGGAAACTACTGAAGATCTACTTTAAACGTTATTGAAACATAGGTGATTTTTCTTACAAGATGCTTTCCGCCATTAGAGCCTTCTCATTTCTTTCAGCCAGAAAATACTTCGCAGGCTGTAGCTTGTATTTCATACCTGTACTTTTCCGCAGCTAGTGAATTCTCCAAGGAATCTCTCTCCATGGAGACCAAGCCAGACAGCCCAACTATAGGCTGTTCTTGAGATCCTGTTTGCAAGTAATGATTCGGATAAACTGGAGATTGGTTCCCTTTCCTGAATCTCTGGCAGCTGGAATAATTCTCCAAAGACTCCTCTTTGGAGCAAACAGATGGTCTGTAGGCACGTGCTTTCCTTGGGATTGTACCAGCTTTGAATAATTTAAACTTCCAAATCTCTATAAAACTACTGTATTCCCTTTTCCCAGTACAATTTTTTCCTCTTTTTACCTTAGAAATTCCATCTCTCTATTTTAACATTTGGCTGCGACTTCTCTGTTTTGTGAGGGGCTTCATTGTCATGTGTCTCCCGCTGCTCTGTCACAGTTTCAGATAAGTATAGCTTTAGAAAACTAAGATGCTTTGAGAAACTCCTGTGCTGGTGACTTTCCTACTTACCATTTGCAAAGCACTTTGTATACATAAACAGCACATTAGCCAAGTGAAGCTGTTATCACAGCTCCTGTTGGGTCGCACGTGGTTCCTGCTTTAGAATTACCTCAAATAGGTTCGCAGAATTTTATCGTTGCATTATGAAGCACTCAATAATTTGTACGAACTTTGGTGATTACTTCTCTGCCAGCCTGCTTCAGAAGGAGCCAGTCCCTGCTCTGCTAAGGATTCACTGCCTTTCCTGTGGAAACACAACACAAAGGTCATGTGCAGAGTGGTTTTCACAGGGTTTGAACTTTTCTTTCCCAAACTGAGGTCTTTCCATCTTCAAATTAAGAAGATTGTCCAAACATAGTTCAGACATTTCTATGTGATCCAGCGAACTGAAAGTGTGTGCCTTAGTCTGTTGTACAGAGGCACAAACCATTTCAGCTCACACTGCAAACATTTCAGGAACTAAAGCCATGACTCAGTTCTAGAGGATCTTCAGGGATGGCTGAGGTAAAAGAATAAAGACAGCAGAGGCGTGTGTACACAGTCATCAAGACTCTACTAATTTTTGTGTAACATAGCCATCTCATCTGAGGAGATGAAAAACAGTGCTCTCTACAGTGTGCAATTAGCTTTTACCAAGTGATTTTCACATTGTCTTTTGTTTCAGTCATTTCTTATAAAGGCGATTTTACCTTTGATCATACTATGAAAGCAGATGCTAAAGCCCCAGAGAGACTTTGTCTTAAGTAGATTCACCCAGAAATGGGAGCCAGGGAGGGAAAAGCTCTGGGTATTACAGCACCAGATTCTGTGTTTTCTCATGTGGAAAGAACAAAGTAAATAGTAGATTATTTAGGGAATAGCCAGGTATCTTTCATCACAGATACTATTTATATTATGTTCTTATTAATTTAAGAAATAAGATATAAAAGTCATTATTTTCTGTTATTTCTGTATGAAGTTTGGAAAAGTGAAACTCAGGGAAAGTAAACAAGTCTAAGAAAACTCATGTGTTTGACGGGATACTTCCATATAGAATCTCATGGTGAAAATACAGAACAATAACCAATAATCAATAACCTTTACAAGCCTCTCCTCTCATGCTTTTCAACCATCTGTGGATGTAATGCCACCTTCATCCCTTGCAAAGTGTATCTACAAATCAGCAAATTTCTCAGGGTGGGTGTTTTCTATGTATTTCATCCTAATAGTCATATTCTACTTTCATTCCATTCCCCTATAAAGGCTATACTTTATCAATTTGACACAAGTCATGGTGTTCTGAGAGGAGGGAAGCTCCCTTGATAAAATCCCTTTAGGATTTTTTGTTCAAAGCCTATGGAGCATTTTAGTCACAAGTGACTCATGTTGGAGAGCCCAGTTCAGTGTAGTCAATGCCATTCCTGGGCAGGTGGTACTGATTTATATAAGAAGGCAGACTTAGCAAGCTACAAGGAGCAAGCCAGAAAGCAGCACCCCTCTGGCTGACTCTGCATCAGCTCCTGCCTCAAGTTTCCTGCCTGGGTTCATGCCCTGAGTTCCACACAGTTCCACAGGTGATGTGGTCAGACTGTAAGCTGAAGTGAATTATTTCTCTCCAAATGGCTTTTGTTTATGGCTCTTTATTACAGCAATAGAAACTCTAAGACATTCCCATAGCTCACAGAACGGAAGCACATCACTAATTTGTTTCTTATTCCACACATTTCAACATTTGGCCAACTGGCATTTTCTTCTTTGATTTCTTGCTTTCTTTGGAGTTATGGCTCAGCAAAAAGCAAATTCTAAATACACCACTTATAGCATTTTCAAGGTGACTTTTGGCCCGAGAAGCCCATACTCACTCCTGGCTGTATCTTATTCTTTCCCTGAGCTTCTCTTAAGCCAGTGCTCAAACCTCTGCTAAAGTCTCCTAAGAAACTACAACTATGTTTTAAAGTACCAGTTTTTATGCTTTCAACTCAGAATTTTAAAGGTAAGAAACTAAAATGTGAATCCAAAACAATTTAAATTGTGCAGCAGTTTAGTCCAGAGACTACTTCATTTAAGAACCTGATACAGGGGCAGAGGGAGATGGATCAGGAGCTGAGAGAGGTCCTTGTACAGGTTTCAGGATCGGAGTACAACTAGCCAAGGCCCAAGTCAAATGTACCTATAACCCCAGCAGCACAGGTCAGCAGAGACAAAAGCTGTACATTTCAGTGGTTATCAGCATACAACCAGCATCTGCTAGAGACCCCATCTCAGAAGAACAAAGCAGACAGTGGAAGAGCAGGACACTTAACTCCTTTAAGCTAGTGCATCTTACACACACACACACACACACCACACGTGCACACACACATTCATGTGAACCACGAGAGAAACATCTTAATAAAATGGAATCTCACAAAGTGCTATTTTGTCATATAGGGACTTTGACACATTGATGACTCTGTCTTCAGGGTACACCCATTAAGATGAAAAACATCTCCAATTGTGAGGGGATGGACCTGCATGTTGTGTGCCTCTGGATACCCTTCCCTTAGCTGGGCTGCCTTGTCTGGCCTCAGTAGGAGAGGATGTGCTTAGTTCTGCTGCAACTTGATGTTCCAGGGATCTTAGTGCCAATGGGGGCTTCTCTGAGGAGAAGGGGAGGGGTAATGACAGGAGCCATTTGTGAGGGTGGAACTGGGAAGGAGAAGAGTAAGAGGGGCTGCAATTAGGATGTAAAGTAAGTAAATAAATAATGAAATAAAAAAGATGGAAAATTCTGTTACTGAATTGGAAAAGGCTCAATGGCTTGTTCTAAGAGTATAACTGAAATCTGCTTTGCTTTAAGTATGACACTCAAAGAACTGAATGTCACAGACTGATAATTACTTTTACTGAATTTCTGTCTTTCTTAAATTTGAATTCCAGCTCTCTTTTCTTCTGTTTTTCCTTCCTTCCTTCCTTCCTTCCTTCCTTCCTTCCTTCCTTCCTTCCTTCCTTCCTTCCTTCCTTCCTTTCAGTTTTTGTGTGTTGTTTGCTTGTTTATGACTTACAATTTGACTTACCTGCTGTCTCCTTCTTGAAGTCATTATTTTAACCTTAGAATTTGAAAGCATTCATCATGACCACTCACGACTCACCTTCTTTTTAGGGTGAAAATTTAGTGGTAAACAATTAGGGTGCAAATTGAGTGGTAAACAATTTCACATGAGAGTTTTCTACCTTCACCAAAAAAGTTCTCATAGATATTAAAATGAATTTTATTTTCTTCAGAAGGCAAGTAAACTTTTATCTTTAAGCAGGGTTTTATTCCCCCCATCACGTATGCACAGTTGGTAGTGAGAATTGTAGATAAGTTTTCCTTCTGTACTTACCACTGAGGCACATCACCTCAGTAAGTACCAAGAATGATAATGGGAAGTGCTTGCTGGTCACCATTCATACAAGTGTTCTGCTGGATCCAGGATTCACAAAACACCTGGAAGCAGTCACCAGCTTGTGGAGTAACTCAGCTTATTTGTCTAAAGATCTCTTAATACTCCATGTCTCCGTAGTGTGCGGTATGGTGCTGAGGCAGGGTTGACTTTGAACAGCATAGGTTGGTAAAGCGTGCAGACCATGACATGGGCCACAGGCAGGCCACCAAGGATTATTCTGAAACTTCAGCAGTTTAAGTCACTGTGGCTACTGTGTTAAATCCAGACATTTTCTGCTTTTGTGAAAGGAAGTTTTATTGTCATAGAGACACTACATTTGTTCACAGATTGTCTGTAACTGCTTTTCTGCTTCAACTTCAGAGTAGTCTATTCTAGGCAGAGAAGGTGTTGCTTGCAAAGCTTTGATTGTTTAGGATTTTTCACAGATTTCTAAAGACTCTAGGCTCTAAAAAGTCACTGAAAGATTTGATCCAAAAGATAACATTATCCTTCTACCTTTTAGAAAGTTGGACAATAGTGCAGAGTGTGAGTAAACTCACTCCTGGAGGTGATCAGGATTTCATCCTACAGTACTCCACCTTTCCCTTTCTTTTGTTCACTCTTCATTGTACTTGGTTACACCTGATATTCAGACTTCTTACCCAATATATCAATGTCTAAAATGTGAACCTTAAAAATATAAGTGGGAGAAATTTACTAGATTTGAAAGTAACATTACAGAAATTAATTCATAATTATGAGAAGCATAATATGGTCTGAGAAGCATCCTGACTGAACACATTTTAACGATACTACATTTACTATTGCTTATTTATCTTAGGTGGCCTGGACACACCAACTCACAGAGCATCCCCCATTCTGTATAAAACATGCAAAAATAGCTCCATGCATTCTCAGATTCCCTACAACCCTATAAGTCCCAAAAGAATGCAAAAGCACTAAATCACATTGCTTTCTTCCATGTAGTATCTGGAATGCATATATTCTGATTAGATATTCTTCTATCCTGAAAGTTGAGATGGCAGACTAATGCCATGCGACTGGTGGGCTCAGTGAGTGCCGGCAGGTCTTCTTTTCCTCTTGGAAACTGACTTCACATTGTGCTATTTTCAACTTGTGCAAAACCTTCCTGATGAAATCAAGGTATCATATTGCAATTGTCTCATTTTTACATTCTCCCACTGTAGTCTGTTGACCTTTTCAGTATTCGAAGCAAGATTTCCAAGGAGCTGCCCAGTCCTTTCTCCTCCTATTAAAATGTCCAGTGACTTGTTGTAGGCACTGAGATGACTGGCCAACTGAGATGGAGAATTTTAAAAAGGTCACAATGGTTCAACACATCATGTATTTCTTGGGGTTGATAAAGTGTTTTTAATGTGCACCTTAACTATTTTTAAATAAATGCCAAACCAATGATTCTATAACAGAATATATCCTGCCAATGTCTTTTCTAAACTGGATCTCACTTGCTTTTATGAATTTTGCTTGTACTTAGACATAGAAAAGTGGAAGGTACGTAATTCATGTCAAAATGATGAAATTTTAAGCAGTGTGACAACTACTTATAATTATCATGAGTCCACTCAGCTATACCAAATTTCAGAATAAACACATAAAACTCATTCAAATAAAAGACACAATGTCACTTATCTAGCAACATTGCGGGAATTTTCTTTCAGCATGCCTTCACCCTAAGTGAAAGGACACCCACTTTGCATTATTAACATAACGAGTGTAGAAAGCAAGGTTAAGGATGATTTCGCAAAGGGAAGAATTAAACGTATTTCAGAGACACATGAGCATCCCACAGTATACTTTGGTCAGGAATAAATTTCAAATTCCTTGCACATCCAAAGCCAAACACATTATAACACAAGATGGAACTACCACAGGATTGTAACATTCACTATCTGCAGTATATGTAAATGACACAAATCCCTGGGTATAATAATCATGCAAAACCATTATCTTCTGCATCTTATTTGGTACCAGGGGACATAGCTGTTGCCTACATACTCAATTCTGCAAACACAAAATTGAATAAAGGGTAGGAATTGGGTACAAGTATATATTTTTGACATGCAGATTGTGAAATTTGTTCAAAGGTGTCATGGAAACTAAAAGAAAGAGTAACCAAGTGTAGTGTTAACAGAAAAATACATCAGCATACACTAAATGCAGAAAAATGAAGATAGTATGTATTTCAATATTTAGAATTTCAATAATAATATTGTTTTTAATTATGAGGAAAGAAATCAGGAGCCTCACACTGGAAATTTAGGAAAATGAATATAGAGTACTTATTTTAAAACTCAAGTAACATTTCAAAATCGCAGTCACAAAACCAGGCTTTGGATATGTGTTTATAAGATCAGTGTTTCTGTGTGTGTGTGTGTATAGAAGACTACATGTATAACATTCCGTTAAGAATAGCTCTTACATGGAAGAGAACTGTTGATATGTGCACTGAATTAACAACTTTATCTCTATATTTAATACTTGGAATTATATTGCAACATAAAGGCAAAATGAAAACTTACTAAAAAAAAAACCTACTTCTTGAAATATTAACTGTGAAGTCCATGTACTAAATTGAAAAGAAATAAAAAACCATATATGATATAATATCTGCCAAGAAATTATAGTCTCCAGGGTGATTAGGATCAAACAAATATGCTTTTTTTTTTCTGAAGTAGAATTTTATACTTTTCAACATGGTATTCTACTCAGATCTGGCCATTTCCTCTTTTATTTTAGTTTTGGGAGAGATACTCTGGCTACCTAGTAAGACTGCAAAAGTGACCTCATTTTAGACACATGAGCTAACTGGGAATGTGCTTTGTAATATAGTCCACTCTGGGAGAGTTGTATATAATGATTAAAATGTGACAACCTGCAGGTTGGTTAGACTCATATCATTACCAAGAATTTCACACATAGAGTCTGTTTTTTATGTTAATTGCCCTTAAAATTCGGAGATAAAATTTGACTTTAAAATAATCTTTCTAATCTAATGGTATTCCTCTGACTACTTTTAATTAATAAACTTATATTAAGCAATCTGTAATCACAGCAAAGAAGAGGAAAAGTACATGTATGTCTGCTCACTCAGCATGTGAGCCAACCGTGATCAACACAACATCCTGTGTCAGTGTGAGACTCCTGTGATGCTCAATAAATCTGTGATGACAGACTGACATGTACTCACCCTCAGAACAAGAGTCCTCACACACAGCGTTCATGCTGTGGTGGTAGCAGGTAGACACTGGGATATAGCACAGCCACTGGAATCTCATAAAGGCTAGCCCCACTGTCCTGTAAAATCTTTGTTTCCTGGTGCTTGGTGTTACCACCCTACCTCCGGTAGCGATTTGTCTCCAATGGTCAACACAGCTTTGCCATTCGCAGATCATCATGAGGATGAATTCACCTAGAATTTTGCTTTTCTTTGTAGCGTCTTTTACTGTTTGATTCATTCACGGTCCTTCCTTGTCTTTGGGTAGCTTTCTTTCTCATTCTCTGGATATACTCCCACAGTGAATGATGATTCAGGTACTCCTAACCTTCGACAATTGAGTTAAAATGAAGCCACTTCAAGATGTCTGCTCCTCAGGTATGGAAGATGAAACCTCCTTGGATTTGTTGTAAGGATAGCGTTTTTCAGTAAATTAATTAAATTTAATTAAGTACCAAGCTGTGTTTGTGTTAGACTCCCCTGAACAACAAATGGGAAGGCCTGCTGCCATTATGTAGTGGTGTCCTGTTCCAGAACTACACTTTCAGGAAGTGTACAGTACTGATTCCCTGGAGTTTAATGTAGATTTTCCTAGCACATCCTTTCCTAATGCAACTTTTTGTTTCTGCCCACTTACAGTCTGTGTATATTTTTAGCTGAGTAGTCAGCTTGGCTCTTTAGCCCATGTTTGAATTAAATTGTTCATTGTCTTCATATGGAGTTTTAAGGAGGCACTGTATATTTTAAACAATAGCCTTTACTCTTTTAAGCTCTGCACATATTTTTTTTTCCAAAAAAAAAAATTCAGTTGTTTGTTCATTTTTTAAATTTTAGTTGATAAGGTTATTTGAATAGAAGTTTTCTTTTTTATGGGTGATAACCTTATCTGGCTTATTATATAGGTTTGGCTCTGCCTTGGACATTGTACCTAAGATTGATCACTTTGTGTAGCTTCCTAGCCTTACATTCATCTTCCAAATGCATGGATTCTAAATTGTCATTCACTAGTTATATTGTAAACAAAGTGATATCTCGCCTAACTCAATGGGTCACATATCGACGACTCATATATATGGCATAAGTAAGATGCGAAATGAAGAAAGTTCAGTGCCTGGTTCTACACAAAACATAACAAAGGGTTAAAACTACAGCAGACTAGAGTGACTTTATGAGACATTGAAAATAATTTTTGTTTCAAGAGGAAATTTAAGTTTATTTAATATACAGTTTATGTCTGACACTGATAAAAATGAAAATGCTATTTACATAAAACGGGCTAAAATACACATTATCTGTATTTTAATGTAGTAATAACCCCTGAATTCAAACCTGGCTTCCAGCACTTGCATCATGTAGTTAGTTTACCAAGAGCTATACCAAAGGGCAACATTGGCAGTGGGTCCCACACATCACCTTCGTGGCCTGGCATCTGTGGAGGAAGACACAGTCTCTTCAGCACATGTCCCAGTTCCCGAGTCTTCCAGTTCTGAATACTCAACAGTTTCTTCAATGTTATCCAGAGGTTCATTACTCAGCCTCTGGATTACCTCGGCCATGTACTGCACGTGCTCAGCTACTTCTGCCAAGTCTTTCTTATTTATTTATTTATTTATTTATTTATTTATTTATTTATTTAATTGGGTATTTATTTCATTTACATTTCCAATGTTATCCCAAAATTCCCCCACATGCTCCCCCACCCACTCCCCCACCCACCCACTCCCACTTCTTGGCCCTGTTGTTCCTCTGTACTGAGCCATATAAAGTTTGCATGACCAATGGGCCTCTCTTTCCAATGATTGCCGACTAGGCCATCTTCTCATTCATATGCAGCTAGAGACACGAGCTCCGGTGGATACTGGTTAGTTCATAATGTTGTTCCACCTATAGGGTTGCAGATCCCTTTAGCTCCTAGGGTACTTTCTCTAGGTCCTCCACTGGGGGCCCTGTGATCCATCCAATAGCTGACTGTGAGCATCCACTTCTGTGTTTGCTAGGCCCCGGCATAGTCTCACAGGAGACAGCTATATCTGGGTCCTTTCAGCAAAATCTTGCTAGTGTATGCAATGGTGTCAGGAATTGGAAGCTGATTATGGGATGGATCCCCGGATATGGCAGTCTCTAGATGGTCCATCCTTTCGTCACAGCTCCAAACTTTGTCTCTGTAACTCCTTCCATGGAAGTCTTTATTCTCCTTTCTCAGGCAGGCAAATTTCACTGTCCTTTTGTTCAATTTCTTTATGAAGTTTCTCATTCTCTTTCAGTGCTTCACAGAGAGCTTTCCTCTGCTGCTCTGCCACTTCTTTCCAGTACTGAGAAGATGGGCTTTCTTTACTTACAAGATCAAATGATTCCTGGGTGAGGTCTCCAACATCCTTATTTTCATTAGCTTCTGGACCACAGCTTGAAGTCTTAGATGTTAATTGGTCATCCCAAAGCTTCCTTTTGGACAAGCCTTTTGGCAACTCATTTTCTCTGCATCAAGGGATCCATCTGCAGAAAGCTGTATCATCTTCAGCATTCTCCTTGGGACAGGACTATTCTTCACATTCTCTTGGGCTCCCTCCTGTTTCTGCTTCATACTGAGGTTCATTTTTTAGCAAGTGGGCCAGAAGAGATGAATGTCCAGAGTAGTTGAGGGATGAATTGGTTAAAGAGGCACCATTGCCATGAAACTCCTCAAGGATGTCTTAGTTAGGGTTTCCATTGAGTTTCAGGAGTTTAATCCATTATCATCATGACTGGGAGCATGGTGGCATGCAGGCAAACGTGGCACTAGAGAAGTAGCTGAGAATTTTACATCAGGATCCACAGGCAGCAGGAAGAGAGGGAAAATAAATTTAAATGTGGATCAGGTAGAAAAGTAGCTGTTGGGATCAAAGTGGGAAACTGAATGCAAGAAAGCATGAGGGATGTACTGTCACAAACTAAGGCAAATAAATCACCGAATCATGCACTGTGATGGTGGGCTTTTCCACCCAAGCCCCAGTTCATGAAATAAGGATGCTAAGAATTATATATAAAAAATTGCCTAGGCCATAAGTTTGGGCTTGTAACCCTTCTAGCTTATAACTAATGAATCCATTTCTTCTATTCTACGAGTAACACATGGCTGGTTAACTTTCCTCAGTTTCATGTGATTGTCTTCTCTGAATTCGGGGTGAATCTACTCCCTTGTCCGTAGCTATCCCAGAATTCCTCTTTCTCTAGTGAAACTCCCACCTCCTATTTCCTGCCTCAGCTCATTGGCCAATCAGCTTTTTACTGGCAGGAGATGCTTCCATACAGTACACAAGAGATTCTCTCTGCACGATGCAAATTCATTTGAATTTCTCACATTGTATTCCAAGTCGTTGTCCAGATTATTTCATCATCTGTGTTGAAAATCATAGTTTTGTGCCCATCTGTGGCTATTTTCACATTCTCCTCCAGCCTGAACTATTGGATGTCATTTGCCAATATTACATATCTCTATTTCAGTGACTTTGTAGTGTGCTGAAGCCAAGTAGCATAACAACACAAACCCCATTCATCTGTCTAAATTTTGGGTTAAATATTCTGTCATTTAAGCTTATCTACACATTGTCATACCAGCTTGCATTGCTTGGACATTTGCCATGTTGGAGATTTAAATTAATTGGGGAAAATAACATCACCTTTACATATTTCAAACCATGACTGTGGCATGTCTGTTATTATTTTAGTTCTCCTATGATGTACTTTATCAAGTTTTTTTTTAATTTCTTACCCTGAGTATCTTTTGGGTATATGCTATTTAATCAAACCATGTCATGTATAAGTTACAGAAGTAACCACGTGAAACATTTGCTTCTCAAACAAGTAACAAGCAGTCAAGAAAAGTTTGGTATTAGTTGCCTTTTAGGTAAATTCAAATGATGTGTTTTTGTTACACTTATATTTTTGGTTGGCAATTATATATGTATACATACATGTATGTTTTTACATATACTTCATTATATTTATAGCAGCACGTATCAGCTGAGGCAGAGAGTATGCTGAAGTCGATGGCCATATGTTTTCACTTTCAGTTCTCCATTGCTATAGTATAGGAGAACTGTGGACTTCATAAGAACAGTGAGCCCCACTCATCTGCCATGACTACTTATTGAATCCAGGAGCTTTATAGCAATTCTTTCAAATTTTCTGCATGGTTGAACATATAATATGTAAATTCAGATAGCTTTACTTCCAGATTCAAGATTCCTGCACCTTTTCTCTATGCTTACTTCTCCACAAGCTCTTTAGAGGTGCTGCCTAGCAGGGGAGTGCTTCGCTTTGCAATTGATCTTTGCATCCAAGCTTGTGATTTTCTCATTTCTTTCTTGCACATTGCTCCACCCTCCAGCAAAACAATGGGCTTCTAAAGGAGCTTTTGATACTTAGTCTTTAGGGATCACTATGATCCCGGCTCTAGTGTTCCCTACCCCAATCTGCCCCATAGGCTCATGGGAATCTTACAATACACAAAAGCTTGTAGTCTGTCTCTGAGATTCCTCAAGTCTTATCACCTCTTGCATTTATCAAACGTCTGAATTCAGAGTCTCCTGTTAAATGTCTGTGAGCCTCTGTGGAAACGAATAATCAATCACAGACTTCAAGAAATGGTTATGACGGGGTCGTTCCACTTCCACAAACGTGCAATCAGGAGATGATATGGTGGAATTAGAACCACAGCAGAGCAGCTATCAAATCCTGATCTTCTTAAGCCTGCCATCCAGAACATCTAGTTCTATTCTGGTGAGATTCAATATAAGCCCCCAAACCTTTGAGATACCCACATTGAAAACTTGCCTACTGCACACCAAGTGCTGTTCTCTGGGATAATTCTGTTCCCGTCCCACAACTCCCTTCCACAGTTCTTTGTGCTCCTCACACATCCAGCATCTTGGTTCTTCATTGTAACTTCTGTTTCATCCTCAGAGCTTCACATGCTATTTCATCATTTGATGCTTGCAGGAACTTGGAACCTAGCACATGGTGTGGCCTTGCAACTATCCTTGGAATATCAGCAGAAACTTCAGTCACTCTGTCACCACCACATCTGCATATCTACAGAGCTAATGTCACATATTTAATGCTGAATCCAGTGGGTGCTTCTCATTGCCTCCACAGTGCAGCAGAGCCTGGGTAACCAGGATACTGCACCTTACTATCAGACTCTTCTTTTCCCCTGTGAGCTTTTCAAACAAATTTGTACCTTCAGACTTTTTAAACCAATGATGTGTATCGTCTAACGCATCTATGACATACCCTGGAATTTTTCTCTTGTCCTTTTGTAGAAATCTAGTCTTCCTTTGGTGGGGCTAAAATCTCTACCAATGTCTCTCCCTTTATATACATTTAACACACTTGTTTTCTGGCCAAACAAGATTTCCAAATGTTTCTCCTCCACTTCTTTTTAATCTTGTTTCTTCCTCTTAATCAGGGTAAACACAGATATCAATGCATACATTCCTGCCAACAGGTTGAGTGCACTGCTACTTGAAGTTCCATCCTCTAGATTAATCAGTATATCACCTTTAAAACCAGCTTTCAAGGTGTCTCAGACATCATAACAATTTAACTGTAACTTCTGTCATGGAATGAAAAGTACATCCCTTGGTCAAATCTCCAAGATCACTGTATTCCATCCCAAAATCTGTTTGCATGCCTGCCAGATCCAGTATCTTAATGACCAGCATAACTGTATATTAAGTTTGCCTCTAGTCTACCTCTCCAAGCTGCCCAAACTCCTGCTGGTCCAGTACAAAGATTCTTCCATGTCATGCAGCACAATAACTCCAGCAAGCAGCTTTCCTTTACCAGGTCTTTATGTGAGGCACCATTCTGTCACTGTAACTAAATGTGAAATGGGAGCTAATTTAATTGCAGGGATAAATATCCTATTTGGGCTTCTTTTAGAGGTTTAATTCCATGCTTGGTTGATCATTCCCCTTGATGATAAAGCAGTAAATAATGTTGGCAGCATGTGTCCATGGAAACTGCTCACATCATGATCCCTGAGCAGTAATGAGTTGAAAGAGTAGTGAACTGAAGTTCCAATATGCCCATCAAGTCTAAGGTTGCAGTCACCAAATTCCTTCAACTGGACTCCACATTTTAATATGTCTCTTTTGTCCCAATAATGCTAAGGACAGAGGACCAAGCATTTAACATGTGGTCACTAGAAGATATTTAAGATATAAATATTAGCAATGGGACACACAAAACCATTGGCTATAATGTGATATGGGAAATACCGCTAAGGATTTCAAAAAAAATTTCCCCTTTCTCTTGGCTTACCTATTTATTTATTTATTTATTTATTTATTTATTTATTTATTTAGAAACATGGTTTCTCTGTATAGCCCTGGCTGTCCTGGAACTCACTTTGTAGACCAGGCTGGCCTCGAACTCAGAAACCCGCCTGCCTCTGCTTCCCGAGTGCTGGGATTAAAGGCGTGTGCCACCACATCTGGCTCTGCTTACTTCTTTATTATTGATCTGTTATCTATCTTCTATGTATCTTCCAGTGAATCTTTCTCTACTGTCCTATTTACTTATCAGCTATTGTGGTAACATGGTGAAGAGATTGAGCCATGGTGAACAGTGAGAGGAAAAATGCAGAGGGCCTTTTACTTCACTTTCTTACTTGGATCTTTCTTGGATTTGTTTTTGTGCCTCTTGAGTACAACACTAAATTGACATTCAGTTTGTAAGACATGTTCTTGTTGGATATCAGAACTTAGCTTATAACCCAATCTGGTCAGTGTACGCTGAATTTGGATAGGCCTTCTGCCTTGCTTTCATGCTGACTCAGATATAATCTATACTACATGGCAGGTCGTTATTTACAAATTAGTCTGTCCTGAAAACAAACTGCAATCTTAACATTTAGTATATGTTTACTGGCATACATGTATAAAGAACACTGAAATGGAAATGTCCATAACACCAGACTTTAGTCTGTACAATTCTTTCAGGTCCTCAGATCCCAGGTTCAGCAGACAAGATCAAAACAGGTCAGCTGAGAAGCTGACAATCTATGATCAATTTTTTTATCTATCTATCTATCTATCTATCTATCTATCTATCTATCAATCATCATCTATCTATCATTTATATATTCATCAATAATCTATATACCTACATACCTATCTATTATCTATCAATCTATCAATCTATCAATCTATCAATCTATCAATCTATCTATCTATCTTTCTATCAATCAATCAATCTATCTATCTATCTATCTATCTATCACTTATATATTAATCAATTATCTATATATCTACATACCTATCTATCTTCTATCTATCTATCTATCTATCTATCTATCTATCATCTATCGATCTATCATCTATCTATCATCTGTTATCCTTCTATCTATATATCTATCCATCTATCATCTATCATTTGTCTATCTATCCATCATCTGTTATCTATAATATACATCTATCATGGATCTTCCATCTATCTATTGTGTCTTACTGCAGACAGTCACTTTATTTTCACATAGAAATTAAAATTTTCTTGTTATTTAAAAATGTTTCTTCTCTGAATTCACTACAGATTCAACATCTTCTGTCATTAATATCAGTTAATGTGATATTGGCTTGCATAAATGACATACTAAATTTTGTAAGTTTACCTATATAGTATGGATGGATACAATGTTAAAATTAAATATGATGCTAGTAATCAGTCTAAAACATAAAGCAATGGGTAACTTGTCACTAAATTTATTACTTATTCTAGTGTAATTAATAAATTAGTTTCAGCTAACAGTGGATTGCTCCAATAATATCAGTTAATGATGACTTCATATGTCATATTTGAAATGAAAGTGTAAATTACTTTAGACGTTTTGGAATGAGTGCTATTGCAATTTAATATTGATCTAAAATTTTCATGAATTCCTAGATTATTTCTTGAAAAGTAATAAATTACTCAATATTGACTTAGTATCCTAATTAACTGCACAATAAATAATGTAAATGACCTAAAGTAATTAGTTTTTAGAGTTTACATAATTGATTACAATTTATAGAAAATACTCACTGTAAGTTTTTTATGAAAAGTTGATTCATTTAGCAGAAGTAAGGAGAATGAGCCAGCACTTATCAAATCATTACTCAGAAGAAACAGCCAGTGATGTTCAGGAGAAATATTCTTTCTTCCCGTCCACAGGGGAACTATTTAATAAACTGCCACTTCAATGTGCTAAATGACGTCCCAATGGACAGAGAGGAGACGTCTCTCAAGCTCTAATTCGCACTGTGGGAGCAGTTCACTCACTGGCAAGTGCAGGCATGACGTATCAGACTCAAAATGCCAGCACATTCATGCAAATATAATTGACAGCAAATGAAAGGTGCAAAAAAATTACCTCCCCTTATTTTCTCTTCTAAATGTGAAGTCCATGATGCACCAGTGCATGGCTGAGAGAAAGGCATCTCATGAGTAGTAGGAATCTCATCTGACATTTTAACTTAGTGGGGTCTTCCCAAGGATTTCTGTGTGGTGAGACTCAAATAGTTTCAAAATCTGCTCAGGTGTTCCCACTGAAGATGAATGAAGTTTCTGGAAGGATCTTCTTTTGGTTAACACAGTTGTGATAATGAATCAGCTTCATTTCTTTATACAAATTTTGGATACTTTATGAAATATTGGGGATATAAGAAAATAGAAAAAGTAAAGCAGATCTTTGTAAAAGCAGTTCTGGCAAATATATATATAAGTTTTTTACAGTCCAGTATTTATCCCCCCTCCCAGTCTACCCTCCTACAGTTCCTTAACCCATTCCTCCTCCCCACATCTCCAAGAGGATATCCCCACCCCACCCTCTACCCCACTAGCTCCCCCAAACTCCCGGGAGCCTCATGTCTCTCAAGGGTTAGGTGCATCTTCTCTCACTGAGGACAGATCAGACTGTATATGTGTTAGGGGTCTTGTATCAGATGGTGTATGCTGGCTAGTTGGTGGCTCATTGTCTGAGAGATTTTGGTGGGCCAGGTTAGTTGAGACTACTGGTTTTCCTATGGCTACACTTTAGCTTCTTCCAGCCTTTCCCTAATTCAACCACAGGGGTCCCCAGGAAGAGATACTCGAAGCAACCTCTGGCAAACATTTTTCAAGAAGCCAATTTGATTTTTCCAGAAAGAGTGAAAAGTCAGATCAAGCATTAGGGCCACAGTTTTCTGGAGAAGACCAGCTCCCAGCATCAGCTCCCAAGTGCACAGCAGGTTTCTGGTTACCTTAATAAATCTGCCTGTTGATGCATTCCTTCAAGAAAATTCCACAAAGGGTAAAAAAGAATGCCCAAAGAGTAATAAAATATAAAGTTTTGATATGGGTACATATCCTGAAGGTACACACACACATACACATACACGTGTGTGTGTATGTGTGTGTGTATACTAAATATAAATAATGTATTAACTATATAATTTTAAATATATATTAACTAAACATATATAATACAATATAATACATAATATTATATATGATGTATATTAGCTAAAATGTTCTTATCTGGGGTGACAATGTTCCTTCAAAGAGCCAAAGGCCACTTAACAAATCCTCAGTATCAGGAATAACATGTCATTTTTGAGTTGTTGGTAAGTAAGAATTTTCCAAGAGACTCCCCCAAAATTATAGCCTATTGCTATTGTCTCTGGTTCACCCTCTTAAATTAGAGGCTATGTACTTCAGAAACAGAATCCAGAGACCCCTGAGCTGGAAGTTACTTGATCACCTGCTCCATAAGGACTAGCTTTCATGATACCAGAAGGTGTCATGCAGACTTCCAGAAGAGGGAAGCTACCAACAGTCCAACCAGCTGCAAAACCTACAAACCACAGCTATTACAAGCATGACACACTAAACCCAAGGGTACAGTACTGCTACATATACATTGGCAGTAACTAACAGGTCTCTAATTGAACTTAAGACCCACTGAATAGGAAGAAAATCATGCCTTGCATTAGAAATATGGCTTGCTACCCAAGGCTATTGAATTCATAGGTCTTAAAGGAGCTCCTACAAATACCACTTTATTAAACCAGCATAACCCCTAAATATATTCTTATTTCCAATTTAAGTTTAATTTTTACTCATTCACTTTACATCCAGCTCACGGCCACCCTCCTGGTTACACCCTCACAGTCCTTCTCCATCCCCTCTTCTCTGGTCAGGTGGGACCCCCTAGCTATCCCACACCCTGGCACTTTAAGTATTTGTGAAGCTAGGCACATCCTCTCCCACTGAGACCAGACAAGGCAGCCCAGCTAGAATAACATATCCTACATGTAGGCAACAGCTTTTGGGATAGCCCCTGCTACAGTTGTTCAGGACCCATATGAAGACCAAGCTGCACATCTGCTAGATATGTGTGGGGAGACCTAGATCTAGCCCGTGTATGTTCTTTGGTTGGTAGTTCAGACTCTGAGAGCCTCAAGGGTCCAGTTTAGTTGACTCTGTTGGTCTTTCTGTAGTGTTCCCATTCTTTTCAGGCCCCCAAATCCATCCTTCTGTTCTTCTAAATGAGTCCTAAAGCTCTACCCACAGTTTGGCTATGGGTGTCCATATCTGTCTGAGTCAGATTCTGGGTGGAATCTCTTAGAGGACCACATTCTCCTGTCTGCAAGCAGAAAAGTGTCATTAATAGTGTTATGGCTTGGTGTTTGCCCATGGGATGAGTCTTAAGTTGGACTGGTTATTGGTTGGTCATTCTCCCAATATCCTCTCTATCCCCCATGCCTTCATCTTTTGTACACAAGATAAATTTGGGGTTAAAGTTTTTGTAGGTAGGTTGGAATCTCTATTACTCCACTGAGGATCCTGCCTGGCTCCAGGAGGTGCCCTATTCAGGTTCCATAACCCCAATGTTGTGAGTCACAGCTAAGATCACCCCCATTGATTCTTGAATGCCTCCCTTTGTTTCTTCCTAGAGAGGCCACCCACCTTCTCACTCCTATCGGTTTCAGATTTCCATTCATTTTAATGGTCATCAAGACATCTCGCCTGTTCTTTTCTGTACCTGATTCTGAATCCCCTCTCTACCACCCCCCCCATCACCTCTCCCTCATGGTTCTTTCTCTCCATCTGCCTCGTATGAGTATTTAATTCCCTCTTCTAAGTAAGATTAAAGATTTCTTGCTTGCCCTTTCCTTCTTGTTTAGCTTCTTTTGGTCTGTGGATTGTAGCATGGTACCTGTATTTTATGGTTAATATCTACTTATAAGTGAGCACATACCATGCATATTCTTTTGGGACTGTGTTACCTTACTCAGGATGATATTCTCAAGTTCTATTCATTTGTGTGCAAAACTCATGATGTCTTGTATTTCAATAGCTGAATAGTATTACATTGTATAGATATAACACATTTTCTTTATACATTCTTCAGTTGAAGTAAATCTAGGCTGTTTGTAGTTTCTGGCTCTTAGGAATAAACTGCTATGAACATACTTGAGCAAGTGTCTTTGTGAGATGGTGGAGCATCTTTTGGGTATATGCCCAAGAGAGTGGTATAGTTGAGTCTTGATGTAGTACTATTCCCAATTTTCTCAGACACTGCCAAACTGATTTCCAAAGTGATTGTACAAGTTTGTACTCCCATATGCAATGAAAAGTGTTCCCCTTACTCCACATCCTGGCCAGCATCAGCTATCTCTTAAAGATTTTATCTTAGCCATTCTAGTAGATATAAAACGAACCTCGGAGTTGTTTTGGTTTATATTTCCCTGATGACTAAGGACTTTGAACATTTCTTTAAGTACTTTCCCACCATTTGAGATACCTCTGTTGAGAATTCACTGTTTAGCTCTATACACCATTTTTTATTTGAGCTTATTTGGGCTGTTGGTGTCTAACTTATTTACTTATCTGTAAATTTTGGATATTAGCCCTCTGTCAGATGTAGGGTTTGGTGATGACCATTTCCCAATCTGTAGTCTGCCAATATGTCTCTATCAACAATGGCTTTTGCCTTACAGAAGCTTAGCAGTTTCATGAGTTCCCAATTATTAATTGTTCTCTTTATTTGTTGAGTCTTTGTATGGTTTAGGCATCAGTGTGGCAGTGGCATCATAAAACGATTTTCGCAATGTTTCTTCTGTTTCTAGTTTGTGGGTTAGTTTGTGGAGTATTGGTATTAGCTCTTATTTGAAAAGCAATCTACAGCAAACCAGTAGCCAACATCAAAGTAAATGGTGAGCAGCTGGAAGCAATCCCACTAAAATCAGGGACTAGACAAGTCTGCCCACTTTCTCCCTACCTCTTCAACATAGTACTTGAAGAATTAGCCAGAGCAATTCGACAACAAAAGGAGATCAAGGGGATACAAATTAGAAAAGAGGAAGTCAAAATATCACTTGTTGCAGATGATATGATAGTATATATAAGCGACCCTAAAAATTCCAACAGAGAACTCCTAAACCTGATAAACAGCTTCGGTGAAGTAGCTGGATATAAAATTAACTCAAACAAGTCAATGGCCTTTCTCTACACAAAGAATAAACAGGCTGAGAAAGAAATTAGGGAAACAACACCCTTCTCAATAGTCACAAATAATATAAAATATTTCAGCGTGACTCTAACTAAGGAAGTGAAAGATCTGTATGATAGAAACTTCAAGTCTCTGAAGAAAGAAATTAAAGAAGATCTCAGAAGATGGAAAGATCTCCCATGCTCATGAATTGGCAGGATCAATATTGTAAAAATGGCTATCTTGCCAAAAGCAATCTACAGATTCAATACAATCCCCATCAAAATTCCAAATCAATTCTTCAACAAATTAGAAACAGCAATCTGTAAATTCATCTGGAATATCAAAAAACCTAGGATAGCAAAAACTCTTCTCAAGGACAAAAGTACCTCTGGTGGAATCACCATTCCTGACCTAAAACTTTACTACAGAGCAATTGTGATAAAAACTGCATGGTACTGGTATAGAGACAGACAAGTAGACCAATGGAATAGAATTGAAGACCCAGAAATGAACCCACACACCTATGGTCACTTGATCTTTGACAAGGGAGCTAAAACCATCCAGTGGAAGAAAGACAGCATTTTCAACAAATGGTGCTGGCACAACTGGTTGTTATCATGTAGAAGAGAATGTGAATCAATCCATTCCTATCTCCTTGTACTAAGGTCAAATTTAAGTGGATCAAGGAACTCCACATAAAACCAGAGACACTGAAACTTATAGAGGAGAAAGTAGGGAAAAGCCTTGAAGATATGGGCACAGGGGAAAAATTCCTGAATAGAACAGCAATGGCTTGTGCTGTAAGATCAAGGATTGACAAATGGGACCTCATGAAACTGCAAAGCTTCTGCAAGGCAAAAGACACTGTCAATAAGACAAAAATACCACCAACAGATTGGGAAAGGATCTTTACCTATCCTAAATTAGATAGGGGACTAATATCCAATATATATAAAGAACTCAAGAAGGTGGACTCCAGAAAATCAAATAACCCCATTAAAAATGGGGCTCAGAACTGAACAAAGAATTCTCACCTGAGGGATACCGAATGGCAGTGAAGCACCTGAAAAAATGTTCAAAATCCTTAATCATCAGGGAAATGCAAATCAAAACAACCCTGAGATTCTACCCCACACCAGTCAGAATGGCTAAGATAAAAAATTCAGGTGACAGCAGATGCTGGCGAGGATGTGGAGAAAGAGGAACACTCCTCCATTGTTGGTGGGATTGCAGGCTTGTACAACCACTCTGGAAATCAGTCTGGCGGTTCCCCAGAAAATTGGACATAGTACTACTGGATGATCCCGCAATACCTCTCCTGGGCATATATCCAGAAGATGTCCCAACCGGTAAGAAAGACACATGCTCCACTATGTTCATAGCAGCCTTATTTATAATAGCCAGAAGCTTGAAAGAACCCAGATGCCCCTCAAGAGAGGAATGGATACAAAAAATGTGGTACATTTACACAATGGAGTACTACTCAGCTATTAAAAAGAATGAATTTATGAAATTCCTAGGCTAATGGTTGGACCTGGAGGGCATCATCCTGAGTGAGGTAACACAATCACAAAAGAACTCAAATGATATGTACTCACTGATAAGTGGATATTAGCCCAGAAACTTAGTATAGTGAGATATAAGGTAGAATTTGCAAAACACATGAAACTGAAGAAGAACGAAGACCAAAGTGTGGACACTGTGCCCCTTCTTAGAATTGGAAACAATCACCCATGGAAGGAGTTACAGAGACAAAGTTTGGAGCTGAGACAAAAGGTTGGACCATCAAGAGACTGCCATATCCAGGGATCCATCCCATAATTAGCCTCCAAAAGATGACACCATTGCATACACTAGCAAGCGTTTGGTGCAAGGACCATGATATAGCTGTCTCTTGTGAGAGTAGGCCGGGGCCTAACAAATACAGAAGTGGATGCTCACAGTCAACTATTGGATGGATCACAGGGCCCCCAATGGAGGAGCTAGAGAAAGTATCCAAGGAGCTAAAGAGATCTGCAACCCTATCGGTAGAACAACATTATGAACTAACCAGTACCCCGGAGCTCTTGACTCTAGCTGCATATGTATCAAAAGATGGCCTAGTTGGCCATCACTGGGAAGAGAGGTCCACTGGATAGGCAAACTTTATATGCCCCAGTACAGGGGAACGCCAGGGCCAAAAAATGGGAATGGGCGGGTAGGGGAGTTGGGGGGGGGGTGTAGGAGGCTTTTGGGATAGCATTGGAAATGTAATTGAGAAAAATACGTAATAAAAAAAAATAAGAGAAAAAAAAAAAAAAAGAAAGTCTTATAGAATTCTGCACTAAAACCATCTGGCCCTGGGCTTTTACTGATTAAGAGACTTTTAATGGCTGATTCTATTTCTTTAGTGGGTAAGGGCTGTTTAAATACTATAAATGATCTTGATTTAACTTTGGTAAATGATATCTGTCTAGAAAATTGTCCATATAATTAGTTGTGAAGACAGACTTTTGAAGTAAGACCTAATAATTCTTTAAGTTTCCTCAGTGTCTATTGTTATACCTCCTTTATCATTTCTGATTTTGTATACTTAGTTACTGTCTCTCTTTCTTTTGGTTAGTTTGACTAAGCGTTTGTCTATCTTGATCATTTTCTCAAGTACTAGTTCCCAGTTTCTCTTAGTTTTGTTAATTCTTTATATAGTTTTCTTTGTTTCTAACTAATTGATTTTGGCCATGACTTTGAATGTTTCCTGCCTTCTGCTCCTCTTTGGTGTCCCTTCTTCTTCTTTTTCTTTTTCTTTTCTTTTTTTTTTTTTCTTCTAGAGCTTTTAGGTGTATTCTTTTTTTTCCTTTTTTTTTTTTTTACAATCCAGTTGTTGCCCCCCTTCTCTTTCCAAGAGGATATCCCTCTTGCCAGGTCTTCCTACTCCCTGGGGCCTCAACTCTCTCAAGGCTTAGGCACATCTCCCACTGAGGCCAGATCAGGCAGTCCTCTGCTGTATGTGTATGTGTTGGGGGCCTCTGACCATCTTATGTATGTTGCCTGGTTAGTGGCTCAGTGTCTGAGGGATCTCAGGGGTCAGAGTTGGTTAAGGCTACTGGTCTTCCTATGAGGATGCACTACTCCTCAGCTTCTTCCAGCCTTTCCTTAATGCAACCACAAGGGTCCCCGACTTCAGTCCAATTGTTGGGTATAAGTATCTGCATCTGGCCCAGTCAGCTGCTTGTTGGGCTTCTAAAAGGATAGCCATGCTAGGCTCCTGTATGTAAGCACCCCATAGCATCAGTAATAGTGGCAAGCCTTGGAGCCTTCCCTTGTGATGGATCCCAAGTTGGGCCTGTCACTGGGTCACCTTGCTCTCAGTCTCTTCTCCATTTTTGTCCCTGCAGTTCTTTTAGATAGGAACAATTCTGGGTCAGAGTTTTTGACTCTAGCATGACAACCCCATCCCTCCACTTGATGCCCTATCTTTCTATGAGAGATGGACTCTATGAGTTCCCTCTCCCCACTGTTGGGCATTTCATCTAAGATCCCTCCCTTTGAGTCCTGATATTCATTCACTTCCCAGGTCTCTAGCACTTTCTAGATAGTCCTCCCAACCTTCCACCCCTGAGGTTGCATATTTCCATTCATTCTGCTGGCCTTCAGGGTTTCTTTCCTGTCTCTCTCCCTATACCTGGTAAGAACTTTCTAATTTTTTAAGGAGGTATTTAGTGCTATAAACTCTCCTCTTAGCACTGCTTTCAATGTTCCCCATAAATTTGTGTATGTTGTGCCTTCATTTTCACTGAATTCTAGCAAGTCTTTAATTTCTTTCCTGACCCAGAGATCATTCAGTGGAGAGGTGTTCAATTTTCATGAGTGTGAAGGCTTTCTTGTGTTTCTGTTGTTGAAATCCAGCTTTACTCCATGGTGGTCTGATAAGATACAAGGCATTATTTCAATTTTCTTGTATCTGTAGAGGCTTGCTTGTGACCATTTTGTAGAAGGATCCATGAGGTGCTGAGAAAAAGTCATATTCTTCTGGGGTTCGGTAAAACATTTTATAGATGTCTGTTAGGCCCATTTTATTCCTAATATCTGTTAATTTAATTATTTTTCTATTTAGTTTTTGTCTGGGTGACCTATCAATTGGTAAGAGTGGAGTGTTGAAGTCTCTCACTATTAATGTGTGGGGTTTGATTTAGGCTTTAGCAATGTTTCTTATACAAATGTGAGTGAACTTGTGTTTGGAGCATAGATATTCAGAATTGAGATATCACTTGGTAGATTTTTCTTTCGATGAATATGAAGTATCCTTCCCTGTCTCTTTTGATTAATTTTGGATGAAAGTCTATTTTATTAGATATTGAATGGATACTCCAGCTTGCTTCTTGGGTCCATTTGCTTGGAGAACGTTTTTAGAGCACTTTACTCTGAGGTAATGTCAGTGTTTATTGCTGAGGTATGTTTCTTGTATGCAGCAGAATGATGATTCTTGTTTTTGCATACATTGTTAGTCTGTGGCTTGGTTTTTTTGTTTTTGTTTTTCTGGAGAATTGAGTCTTTGATATTGTGGAATATTAATGACCAGTGATTGTTATTTCATGGTTTTTTTTTTTTTTATGTTAGTCGTGTTTGTGTGTGTGTGTGTGTTGCTTTCCTTTTTTTTTTTTTTTTTTTTTTTTTTGATGTGGAATTATTTGTTTCCTGTGTTTTCTTGGATGTAGTTATTTTCCATGGGTTAGAGTTTTCATTTTCTTCTAGTATTTTCTGTAAGGGCTGGACTTACTAATAGATATTGTTTAAATTTGGATTTGTCTTGAAATATCTTGTTTTCTCCTTCCATGGTGATTGGAAGATTTTGAGGGTATAATAGTCTACTTTGGTACCTGTGATTTTTTTTCTTATAGGTTGCATGATATCTGTTCAGCGCCTTTTAGCTTTTAGTCTCTGTACTGCATGGCTTTATGTGTCAACTTGACACAGCTGGAGTTATCACAGAGAAAGGAGCTTCAGTTGAGGAAATGCCTCCATGAGATCCAGCTGTGGGGCATTTTCTCAATTAGTGATCAAGTGGGGAAGGGCCCCTTGTGGGTGGGACCATCTCTGGGCTGGTAGTCTTGGGTTCTATAAGAGAGCAGGCTGAGCAAGCCAGGGGAGGCAAGCCAGTAAAGAACATCCCTCCATGGCCTCTACATCAGCTCCTGCTCCCTGACCTGCTTGAGTTCCAGTCCTGACTTCTTTCAGTGATGAACAGCAATGTGGAAATGTAAGCTGAATAAACCCTTTCCTCCCCAACTTGCTTCTTGGTTCTTGGTCATGATGTTTGTGCAGGAATAGAAACCCTGACTAAGATAGTCTCTATTGAGAATTCATATATATATATATATAACGTATTTTCCTCAATTACATTTCCAATGCTATCCCAAAAGTCCCGCCCACTACCCCCCCACTCCCCTACCCACCCATTCCCATTTTTTGGCCCTGGCGTTCCCCTGTACTGGGGCATATAAAGTTTGCCTGTCCAATGGGCCTCTCTATGTATGCCTTTGTATGTTACCTGGCTTTTCCCCTTGTTACTTTTAATATTCTTTGTTCTGTAGATTTTGTGCTTTGATTATTATTTGGTGGGAGGGTTTTCTTTTCTAGTCCAATATAATTGTTGCTCTTTAAGACTCTCATATGTTTATAGTCATCTCTTTCTTTAGTTTGTGAAAATGTGCTTCTTTGGTTTTGTTGAGAATATTTTCTGGGCCTTGGAGCTGCAACTTTTCACCTTCTTGTATTCCTATTATTTTTAGGTTGGGTCCTTTCACAGTATCCCATCTTGGATGTTTTGGGCAGGCATTTTATAGATTTAACATTTTCTTTGACTGATGCATCAATCTTCTCTATTCTATTTCTATGCCTGAGATTCTCTTTTCCATCTCCTGTATTCTGTTGGTGATGCTTGCATCTTGTTTCTATTCTCTATCTTTTGTTTTCGATCTCCAGGATTTCCTCAGTTTCTATTTTCTTTATTGCTTCTATTTCCATTTTCTGGCCTTTCACTATTTTATTTATTCTCTTCAACTGTTTAATTGTATTGTCTTCTATGTCTTTAAGGGGTTTATTTGTTTCCTCTTTAAAGACCTCTACCTGTTTGGTTGTATTTTCCTTATTAAAGGCCTCTATCATCTTTATAAGATTGGATTTAAGGTCATTTTCTTGTGTTTTGATTCAGTTAGGATATCCAGGGCTTGTTGTAGTGAGGTAGCTGTACTTTGGAGGAGGGGTCATATTGTCCTGGCTTTTGTTGTTTGTGTTCTTTTGAGGTCCTTTATCCATCTAGATTGTTTTGATCCCTGAATGTTCTTAAAGTAGGGATTCAGATGGTAGTGTGTTACCTGTGCTCTAAACAGCTCATTGACTGACCTTACCAGCCTCTGGGGATTGAAGGTAAAGTGGTGAAGAGTCAAGGACACAGTCTCTGTGAGCAGGTTAGTAATTCTGCAGCAAGCTCATCTGAACACTGTTGCAAGCTCCTTTAACACCCTTCTCTCATGAACCATTGGTAGCAAGAAAGCATCTCTTCTTCTTAACAGCAGTTCCTGATTGGCTGGCATTATCTGCACAAGTAATCTTTGGTCTCTCAGCCAGTCCTCAATTCAGTCCTCCTGCATGAGATGCTATTGCAGCTGCACTCCCTGGCATTTATATAAAGGTGGCCACTGCTATTCCTGCTGAAGGGGTGAAACTCAATGGTTTTGATGTGGCTTAGGCTGTATAGTTTGGACCTACAAGACTGTATGGTTTAGGATCCTCGGGTCCAATATTGGTAGACAGAGTGGCAACAGGACAATGGATGGGACCCTGGGCTAGCAGGTGCTTAGGGTGGCTAGGCTTGTCCCAGAGGGCTTACCAAGCAGGGAAGATGGATGGGAGAAGGGAGGCTAGCATGGATCGATCAGGAGGCTCAGGTCTGATGAGGTGGGAAGAGGGGTGGCAAGCAAATGGAGGTCCCTCTGAGATAGCATGCTGCATGCCATGAAAATTCCAGTGAAAGACAGAATCAAGACATTTTAAAGTTAGAAATAAACTTATAAAATGTCTGGTCATAATCTGTTCTAATTAAGGGTGAAGAAATAAAATCAAAGAAAGGAACTTAGCTAAATATTATACAGTTCGATGATAGAAGAGGCAGATTACAGCCATGAGCCCTTTCCTTGCTAAGACAACCGAGTTTTTTTTGTTTTTGTTTTTTAAAGAATAATCAAAATAATTCAGACCTCCATATAAGGTTTCAAAACACAATGGGAAATGAAGAGAGAAATCGTTATCTTTTAATTGAGAAGCTCCTGTTGCACAGCTTGGATAAGTTTGCAAACTCTATCAATGGTCACAGAGGTCCACTACTATCAGACTCTTTCTGACTTCTTTAGTGGTCCTTTGAGAATAACGAACTTGTGAATGTTCTTGTATTTTATGAAACACTCCTTACATTTTAGATAATGGAATAAAAATCGTATTTTAGAATAAAGGATGTAAAACATTTACTCTCCAATTTCTTCTTTAAAAATTAAGGATAATTTTGCTATTCAGTGACAAAACTAGTGAACTCTTAAGAAATATTCCACAGAATATGATGTGAGAGGAATGCCATCTATCTGGTTTTGGGAGGAAAGAACAGTATTTCGTCAATCTCTGGGGATAACTGTGATGCGGGGTGAACATTAATTAGATGAGGGAAGCAAGAATCAATATTCTACACTCTATACTCTGAGTCTGGCACTGTAGACCCTAGAGTTAAGAATTATATTGTATAATTAGAGGTAAAGGTAGCAGCAGGAAGACTTTGTGATCTGCAGAACAAATGTAACGTTAAGGGTGAGTACTGGCATGTATCATCCATCTGTCTTCTATCATCCAATATATCTGTCTGTAATCCAACTAGCATCTATATGTATGTATCTATGAATCTATATATGTATCTATCTTCTATCTGTTACCTATCATTTGCATGTCATCATCTGTCTTCTATCTTCTATCGAGTAGCATCTATGTATCTATAAAGCCATGCATGCATGTTTGTACACACCTATCTACTTACCAATCACCTATTTTCATCTATCACCAATCCATTAATTATGTATTTACTTATATTCTGTCTATAAATATTTCCTCATATATTTATCATGTGTCAATCCTTCTCCCTCCCATGTTCTGGTTTTGTAACCATGGGAGAGAGTCTGATTGATAATTGCCACAGGCTAGCAAGAATATGAGCACCATAGCATCAGCAAGTGGGAAAAAGAAGGAAGGGTTTACAGGTGAATGTCAGGCCTGCTCCTGGTGGTCTCTTTTCAAGTGTTACATTCAAAGGAGATGGAGATCATCAGACATTCATGGAAAGTAAGAAAGGCAAAAGCAAGGCACATGGGACCTCAGATAATCTCAGTCCTAGCAAACTACTCATTGACAACTATCCATTTATTCATTTACAACTGGAATTAAATGCTCAGGGTCAGAGTTTCTGACATAGATATGAATATGGTGTTGTCTAAGGCCAGTAAGGTAATGACACATAAGTCTCTTATCTTACTGATAAAGAGACTGAAAAACATGCATGAGGGAGATGTGGAGATGTGAATAGTCAACCTGCTCCTCTACAGCAACACAGAATACAGCTGCTCTCCTGAATACATCAACCCAGAAGCAGTGGGAAGCAGACGTTATAATGCTAAATAGTGCCCTCAAGTTAAATGTCTAAGCTGAAAAGAAACTTGTTCTATGTAAGCTATCATTTTATTTTAATCATCTTTTCCCCATAAAAACAATCCATTCTTTCAAAGTAGAATGCAAACACATAAAAAGGATGAAACTATTATAGTTCAGTCTCTATTTGAGAAAAATGCAGTTTAATAAAAAGAATAAGAAATGAGGAAAGAAATATCTTAAATTGTAGGGAGAAAATGAGACAACTAAGAGGAATGTGAATATCTATTCCAAAAAATTAAATAATAAAATGTGAAAGCTTAAACTTTAAAACTTCTAGAAGAGAATGCAGGAAATAAACATTGTTTTATTTGAGAATAGTAAATTGGTTGTGAATATATAAGTCCTACCTCTAAAAGAATTTATCAAAGGAACTGGAATAAAGTTATAACTCAGTTTATCAAACTGTTTCAAAATTTCAAGTTGGAAAAGAAGATAGGAATTATATGTAGTACAGTTTAAACACTTAATGCTGTATCACATGCATTCATTGCAGTTTGTAATTAAAAGAAAGCAACTTCACTGGAACTTGACTGAAGTTCTACGTACTCTGATATGAAAATGGAGTTAACATTTGAGATTGTGGGAAGATCCTATTCTTGTCAATGACAAGAAGACAAATTAACTCCATAATAAGATAATATTTTATAAACTATGTTAAAAAGTAATACATTTTGATGTAACCAATGAAAATACTAGATACCAAATTGGGGATATATATATATATATATATATATATATATATATACATATATATATATCAATATTTTCAAGAACAATGTGAGTCTTGCTTTCAAAGTTATCTATGTGTGATGTAATATCAGTATTAAATGTCTGAATAATAAGTACTGGACTTCTGAGTTGTTCATTTTTTTCCTCTGTTACCAGATTCTGAAATAATGATAAAAGTAAGAAGTGACCAGTGTGAGACTAATTGCAGGAACCAGCACTAGATGATGACAGAGATAGACTATGAATGGAGACACGGAAAAAAGAAGGTACTTTATACTTGGCATCACCTTCAGTAGCTGAACAGCACCACACTGAATAATTGTGGAGGCAGATGGCTGTCCAGCCGGAGGTTCCAGGAGTGTGAACCAGCACAAATAACCTGTGTACAAACTTCTATCAGTCACTGAGGAGTTCTGATAATCTGAGAGTTTTCAAACTTCTAAGACCAAGGTCTGTCTCAGATTGTGTTACTGATTCATCTTCCCTAATCTGCTCTATCTTCTACCCATCTGTGTCTATGTCATCTATGTCTATATAACCATCTCTCATCTATCTATCATCTATTATCCATCTCTATCTATCTATCATCTATCTATCTATCTATCTATCTATCTATCTATCTATCTATCATCTATCTATCTATCTATCTATCTATCTATCTATCTATCTATCTAGTGGAAGAGCATTCACTTATTCATTGATCATTCTACTAACTAATACCACGTTGGGTCAAAATTGGAAGGTAATGAATTTTGATATCATTTCCTTTTATCCCTGGAGAGAAATGTATTTTATATTTTATACAAGACATAGTATTAATTAAATACATTTTAAACTCAGCCTGTGGTTTATATAATATGGAAGGACAAGAATCTTTTAAAAGATTTTTGGAGTTTTCCTCTACAGGAAATAGCCCTATTTCTGTCTGTTTGTTTAATGTGTGGTATACTTTGTGCCTCTCTCCTCACCACAGCTTCAGTTGCTTCCATGCTTTTAACATGGAGCAGAAGAGTCATCTACTTTGGCAACACACAAACTTCTGGTCAATGATGTCATTAGAATGAACAGCACACAGAAAGGAACAGTGTGAGCTAACCTGCACATCCATGGGAGTGCTTGTGCCAGAAATCCCACTATATAAAGCCTTTTGCTTAGAAAGTCTGAGAGAGTCTTCTGCACTCCTGGGATACACGATACATTACTCTAAATGTACATTGCCCTCTATTCATCAAACAAATTTCTATGTAATTAAAATATATTTTGATGCATTAATTTAAGTAAGGGTATTTGCATTTGTAGTGTCTTTCTAAAGTAAATAAGTTTTTACATTTTTATCTAGTGGTTTTGAGTATGTGTGTATG
Source organism: Mus musculus (assembly GCF_000001635.26). Lineage (NCBI taxonomy): Eukaryota > Metazoa > Chordata > Mammalia > Rodentia > Muridae > Mus > Mus musculus. The sequence continues at coordinate 156,040,174 of NC_000069.6, read as the reverse complement.
AGTATGTTTGAGTATGCATTTATGAGTATATACTCACCTGCTATGGCATGTGTGGATCATAGGACAACTTACAGGAGTTGGTTTTCTCTTTCTACTGTGGCCTCCACATGAGAAGACATGAAAGCAGGCATAGGCACACCTGTGGATATACACAACATGCATACACACATGAGCACACATTTGAATGCACACACATATTCATATATGCCACATTCATATGCAGACACCAAACACACATGCTCATATAACACACTCACAAAAATGCATGAACACACATGAATGCATAGAAACACACATATATATATACACACACAAACACATGCACAAATAGACACATACAAGAAGTCATTTACATTTTGTTAGCATTTTACAAATCGGAACATGACATTCTTCAACAGCTACCCCATGCATTTTAATGTGTGATAATGAATTCTAATGGGTGTAATAGTAATACACATTTTCTTTGTATAACTGAATCAGTGGCAAGCTTTATAGTCAAAGCTCAGCAACATATAAAGAAGAGTAACCTGTCTCTCTCCATATGATTTCCAATTATAACTCAGAATATTCTTTGGAATCATTTTATTCCATCATCCTGCCAATTTGCATTATTTACAGTTTGGCTTTCCCCTTGGAAGACACAATTCTTTACAAATTCACACTTCATTTTTTGTTTGTAGAAAACAACCATACTGCTAGTAGTATTTTCTGAATTCCTTCTGTAAACTGCAACTTAAATATTGGCGTGGCCAAATGTGCATGGCTCTGGGCAAAGGCAAGAAGCACAATATACAACCTAGAATAAGTTACATTTAAGATGTTATATTCCTTTATATTTATTTATAAAGCATTGGCAGGGTTTTTGACAGAGAAAAAAAATCCCAACTTTTTAAAAAAAAATCTGAATTCAATATTTTCCATACATGCATTAGAATTTGGTAGATAAAGAGATGTTAAAATTAGTGGCCTAACTTACTGTGAGGAGTACAATGAATAAAATATTAGAATAATTATTATGATTTAGATAATACATATAAAAATTAGAAGAATATTATGTCATCAACATTTTATATAAATTAAGCTAAATTTTCAATTTTCATTACAAACTTTTATTTCAGACCTTTTTAATTAATGACTACAAAATATATTATTAATTTATGCTGTTATACATCCATTATACTCAAATAATATATATATATATATATATATATATATATATATAATAAACACATATCTATGAAAATTAACAAATCTAATATTGATATTGAAAAATCAAATACCTGAAATAATTGTGTATGCTTTAGCCAACTAAATGTTCACAATGGCTTTCTTTTTTTCTGAAAACTATGTGGAAAAAAGATATAACTGCATAAATGTTTATCACACCTTGAAGTTACTTTCTTCCCAAACCTTCCTTCAAAGTGACTCTCTCTGCCTAAGTGGCCAGAGTGAGATCAGGCTATTTTACTTGCTCCAAAAGCTACTCCTAGGTTTGATCACCTCAAAGTGGTCTTAAACTTATTACTAATTCATAGAAGGTTTATTCTTAATTATTTCTCTCATTTCAATGTTTTATTTTTATCAAATAAATAAATAAATAAATGTCTAGCATAGTTTTTGTTAACTTAAATGCTATCTTTGTATTTTAATAAAAATTATTTAACATTGTTCAAAAAAAGTTTCAAAATAGTTTACAAGGAATGTAACATTGATTCTTTATAAAAGTTGTTAATTATCCTTTAACATATTTTATGTCATTTCTCAGAAATAATGTTATAGGTATGGATTATTTAAGACAGTTATAACACAATCTTTTATTACAGTTTCTGATTTATTTTGCATGTCATTATACTGAGAAGAGTGGTGGAGGCCACAACTTTCATGTGGAAGTCAGATGACCATATGGAGACATTTTTTCCTTCTATCATGTGGTTCCTTGGGTTAGAACTCATGTTATCAGGACCTGAAGTTGGCAGTCCTGTCTGCTGGGTAATTTACTGGCATGTTAGTGCCCTTGGGATGTAGAGCTTTTGAAAATTAGGGTAATCATTTTCATATTTCAAAAGCCATCAGGCATTAATACTAAAGCTTTCATGTGTAGAGTAGGGTGGAGGTGGAGGGAGAGGGAGAGATTTTAAAGCATCTTTACTTATTTATTTATTTATTTATTTATTTATTTATTTATTTATTTATATTTTTTAAAGTACCAATGGTGCATTGTAAATTGATGAGATAGGATACTATAAGGACACAATAGTAATTAAATTTACAATTATGTTGTATTAAGACACAGAGGGCATATCACCATGGTTATAAAGCAGGCTGCCTCACCATCAAGCTGGATTTATTGGCAAGGACAGGTGTTAATTCAGTTGTTTTTATAGCTGTGATTTTGCAAAACAGCATGGATTCTAAAGAATTTCAAATAATTGCTTCATGGCATTGAAAGCTAAAATACTGTGTTGAAGCATTTAAGATCAGACAAGCAAGTCACTGATGGCCAGAGAGCGCTCTGCCCATGCCTGAGTAAGAGTGACCGAGTCTGGGAACCTACCTGTGGTTACCTGCAATTTCCAGTCTAAAAGTTCTAGTAAATCAATGCAGAAAGCCATATTCTGATGAAAGTTTGGAAAGTACACACATTTTCTTAAGTAGCTCCAGCTGAATATGTAGCAGAAGATGGCCTTGTTGGGTATCAATAAGAGTAGAAGCCCTTGATCCTGTGAAGGCTCGATGCCCCAGTATAAGGGAATTTGAGGACAGGGAGGTAGGAGTGGGTGGGTGGGGGAACACCCCCATAGAAGCAGGGGAGGGAAAATGGGATAGGAGATTTCGGGGGACTAGGAATGGGGATAACATTTGAAATGTAAACAAAGAAAATATACAATAAAAAATTGAAAAAAAAAAGAATTTGGGATTTAAGCAAACTTAATCTATAGTTCCATTTTCTACAGTATGATATAATTCAATGTTATCTATTGCTATTAAAGAATACCAGAGTCACAATAAATATGAAAAAAATGTTAATCTATTCACATAGTTCTGGAAGCTGAGAAAATCAAATGAAGTGCCAACATTTGCCATTCTTGTTGGTAAATACTTACACTATTCCCAGAATCAGTGAGTATAAGAGGAGGATTACCATAAGGTTGAGGCAAGCATGGTCTTTCTAATGAAAAAAATCAAAAGACAGCCTGAGCTAACAGTGAGAATCGATCAAGGAACTTCACATAAATCCAGAGACACTGAAACTTATAGAGGAGAAAGTGGGAAAAAGCCTCAAAGACATGGGCACAGGGGAAAAAATCCTGAATAGAACAGCAATGGCTTGTGCTGTAAGATGGTGAATTGACAAATGGGACCTCATGAAACTGCAAAGCTTCTGTAAGGCAAAAGACACCATCAATAAGACAAAAAGGCCACCAACAGATTGGGAAAGGATCTTTACCTATCCTAAATCAGATAGGGGACTAATATCCAATATATATAAAGAACTCAAGAAGGTGGACTCCAGAAAAACAAATAACACCATTAAAAAATGGGACTCAGAGCTAAACAAAGAATTCTCACTTGAGGAATACCGAATGGCTGAGAAGCACCTGAAAAAAATGCTCAGCATCCTTAATCATCAGAGAAATGCAAATCAAAACAACCCTGAGATTCTATCTCACACCAGTCAGAATGGCTAAGATCAAAAATTCAGGTGACAGCAGATGCTGGCGAGGATGTGGAGAAAGAGGAACACTCCTCCATTGTTGGTGGGATTGCAAGCTTGTACAACCACTCTGGAAATCAGTCTGATGCTTCCTCAGAAAATTGGACATAGTACTACAGGAGGATCCTGCAATACCTCTCCTGGGCATATATCCAGAAGATGTCCCAACCAGTAAGAAGGACACATGCTCCACTATGTTCATAGCAGCCTTATTTATAATAGCCAGAAGCTTGAAAGAACCCAGATGCCCCTCAACAGAGGAATGGATACAAAAAATGTGGTACATTTACACAATGGAGTATTACTCATCTATTAAAAAGAATGAATTTATGAAATTCCTAGGCAAATGGATGGACCTGGAGGGCATCATCCTGAGTGAGGTAACACAATCACAAAAGAACTCAAATGATATGTACTCACTGATAAGTGGATATTAGCCCAGAAACTTAGTATACCCGAGATATAAGAGACAATTTGCAAAACACATGAAACTTGAGAAGAACAAAGACCAAAGTGTGGACACTTTGCCCCTTCTTAGAATTGGAAACAATCACCCATGGAAGGAGTTACAGAGACAAAGTTTGGAGCTGAGATAAAAGGATGGACCATCTAGAGTCTGCCATATCCAGAGATCCATCCCATAATTAGCCTCCAAACAATGACACCATTGCATACACTAGCAAGATTTTGCTGAAAGGACCCTGATATAGCTGTCTCTTGTGAGACTAGGCCGGGGCCTAGCAAACACCTAAGTGGATGCTCACAGTCAGCTATTGGATGGAGCACAGGGCCCCCAATGGAGAAGCTAGAGAAAGTATCCAAGGAGCTAAAGAGATCTGCAACCCTGTAGGTGCAACAACATTATGAACTAACCAGTACCCCGGAGCTCTTGACTCTAGCTGCATATGTATCAAAAGATGGCCTAGTCGGCCATCACTGGAAAGAGAGGCCCATTGGACTTGCAAACTTTATATGCCCCAGTACAGGGGAATGCCAGGGCCAAAAAATGGGAATGGGTGGGTAGGGAAGTGGGGGGGAGGTGGTATGGGGGACTTTTGGGATAGCATTCTAAATGTAATTCAGGAAAATACGTAATAATAAAAAATATTAAAAAAAAAGAAAAGCAAACAACCAAACCAAATCAAAACAAAACAATCAATCTTAATGTGCTGTCTTGAAAGCCCCCTTAGTGAGTCCTGGCATGCCAGAGAAAAGCACATGCAAGCAGTATGGCAGAACCCTGTCACACATGCTGAGTTTTCCTGTAGCATTGCATTTAAGTCCTTAGAACTCAACCAATGTAAATTTATTAATGTAAGTGTGGCTTGCATCCAAAAGAGAAGGTAGAGTTAGCCAGTCTTCACAGAAAGCAGAAGATAAAAGATAAAAATCTAAACAAAACATCATAGGCTAAAGTGCCATGCAATGAACAGTTATTAGCAGACCTTTAGTTAGTCTATTTCCTTGGCAGAATTTAGACTTTGATACAAACATTCAGGGGCTCTATGGATTTTTTTTTCAGTTCTTTTAAATAGGTTAAGGCAGCAGTCTCTTCCCAATATAATCCATAGTTTTCTGTAAAACACTATGTTTTAAGTGATGACAAATAATGTGGTTACCAGAATTTAATGCAGAATAAAATCAGGTACAAACACTCATTGTTTTTCAACTGAAATGATAAAAATAAATTATAATAAACTATAACAAATTATATTTGCAGAATATTTATGCTTATTCTTACCATACAGAACAAATTGAATTGAATCTATCCACACATAAAATAACAGCTGATATGTACTTAGTGCCTGGAATGTACCAGACTTTATTCTTATTGTACTTAATGTGTTCATGTTTTTTTTCTGTACTAGAGTGATCAACTTCCCAATGAATTTTGAGAAATACTTTTCAATGTCATCACCACCACCACTTTAAAGGTGTACGAGGTAACACCTTTAGGAGTGATTCAAGGTTAACAAGTTAGTAATCTCTGAATTTTGATCCAGAACACCAAATGTCACTCCCCAAGCACATATTTCTGACTGTATATTGTGCATTTAAGTTTTACAGGAAAAAGCATGGCTCAGATATAAGAAAAGAACTCTCTAATATCTATGACAAGTATATAATTGCAACTAACAGAATATTTTCAATGTTTAGGTATTTTTCTGTTAAAAGAAAACCAAAAACAAAACAACCGTTAGAAATCTTTCTATAGTTAAGTGTTCTGACAGAATCAGACAAGATTTAGATAGAAAGTCCATGGATGTGGGGGTGTAGTACTTTGGTAGGATGCTTGCCTACTTTGTGCAAGGCCCTGATTTTGATTACCCATACTGTTTGGAACCCCATAATAATCTAGGAACGATTTTAAAAGTGTAACAAAGACACTAATTTCAGCTGGAAACACTGAATGATCATATTTTCAGCATAATGTGCATTCCAAGCAGTTTCTGTTTACTGATATGTGTGTGCTTTGTCTACTCCAAGATGCCTAAAGTACAGAAAAGGATCAATCAGTTGTTAGTCAGCAAAGACAAAAGCCACCTCCCCTGATGTTTAAAATAATTACCCATAATGTTTGTAGAGCCAATGAAGTCGATGCCCAGTGTCATTTTATTTCTTCTCATTAAAGAGAGAACCTTGTCCTGAGCACACAAATCAATACACACCGTAGGACTGAGCACAGCAGCAAGGCCTGCTGGGTCCAGGTGTTGGAGATTGTGGGGGTAATTCTCTAATAGTAGTGTGAAAGCATACGCCCTTTCTTTGTTTTAAAAACACACTTCCACAGCACTGGATCTGGACAATCAGAAGAAGTAGGAGAAGAGGAGAGAAGAGGAGGAGAGAAAAGTAAAGTCATGTGATTTCACTCAAAGGGAACATGGGTTCAAACTAGACACCATAAAATGACTGATGGTGGTGAGATAGATTTTGTCTTTCTACTAGACCCTCTGAATCTATGACTAAATTCTCCCTTATCAATATCTCTCAAAACTGTCACTAAAGAATTCTTCCCAGTTTTCTTAAATTTAATTTTAATATATATATACTATTTCCTGTATTGCAGAAATATTCAAATGTATTTATTTAATTTGAAATAAAATTTTACTTTGAATTTTACATCAATTTTAAAGTGGCTTATGTATACACATAGTTAAGATATAACTTTTTTCTGAGTTAATTTTTAGGAATGGTAATGTCCAGTTTTATAGTTTACTTTTTCCTCACATGAAATATACTGTATTAAAGAACAGCTACAGCTAGAATAAAAGAACAGTATATTTCTAGATTTTTTTCTTTATTTCTAAATAATTCTACTCCTCTACTCCTGTAGTATTCTCTTTGTTTGTTCTGCTCTGTTCTGCTCTCTTCTACTCTATGTACAATACTTACCCAGCCTTACCCAGCCCAACCTCATCCTTTCCCCTACTCTCCTATCCTCTTCTCTATAAATCCCACACAACACCATGCTGTCTACCTACCTCAGGCTTAAAGTAAAGTCATAGAACTGTAACTATTTTGTTTGTACAAAGAATCCTTGATAGACCATGAGCTAAATTTTCTTAACCTCTTGAAATATGATTCTCATCTCATAATCTTCGTGTTGTTCATTTGTTATAAGCTTCTTTGGTTTGATAATTAAATTTGATTTTCATAATTTTACATATTGAAGTATTTATTTCTATGCCTGTGCTTGTTTTTTACTTTTGATATGCAATTTGGGGCGTCTGAATGTTTAAATTTAGTAACAATTCTGATCATTTTGTATTTTTTCTGTATTGAATGGCTTATGCTTATTACCTTTGATACATAATACATTAATATAAAATATATTTCAAACTCTTGAGTTTATGATTTTGTTATGGCTCATAGTTGCAGAATCACCTATGCTATTTTTACTGTTTGATGGTTTCAATGACCATTTTCTCCTAAGATATCTTCATGAAACTTTTTGTTATTTCCTGAAATATCCTGACCACCATACATACATCAAAGGCAATGGAAGGTATGCAGGAGTCTTAATCTCTACATAGTTTCACAAAACAGTATGTGGCATGCAATGGCCAAAGTACAACCAACATTACAATTTATGCAAATGACTTGTGTGTCACATCAGGTAAAACAGAAAAGCATGTACTTTGTGATAGCTCGTGTGTTTAAATATAAACACACATTTGTGGAAATTATCAAAAATAAATGTTGTGCTTATATATCAGCTTGAGAAAATTTTAAAATGCCCAAGCACTCTAATATACAGCAATAAGTCAGGCAAAGGGACTACACTATTATTTTGGTTTATGGGAAAGATTTATGACCTGTTTGCTTCTTATGGAGAAGATAACTTGTGTAATATACTGCTTTGCACACTACTGATCAGTGAACATTCCTGCATTTATCTGGGGTAATTAGAAAAGTTTATAGTTCTGATTGAATGACTTCTTTCTTTGCCCTTGATTAGAACCTCATTTTATAGCTAAGTATTCCATTCTTCTATAAATTGTGCTTAGGTACTTCTAAAATAACTCAAGGAGGAAATACCTTAAGACACCTGTTGATCCAGATTATGTCATTGTTGATGAAGGCAAAACTCGAGCCTAACAGATTTACTACAGATTTGTCTCATGTGCCTTTGGGCTTCTATACTCTCACTTATACTGACGTCATTGGATTTTGACTTGAATTTAAAAATCCATCTCTACAGCATGGCTTCCTTGTGTGTAAATGATTCCAATTCTACTCAATAATTTAAGCATCGCTTTATGTGATCAAGTTCTTTGCTGCTCTGCCTATATACTTGCACTTGATAAACTCCGATTCTGATCCCATTGTGTGGTACAAGGCTTTAGTATTCTCAAGTAACACTGGCCTCCATTGTGTTCCCTGGGGTATAACATCAGTGTGACAACATTTTGAAAGACTATCTAGGTTAGCTAGGCTTCCATAGTTACATAGCTATATGTGATTGTCGGGATTCATCAAAAACTGCACCTCGGAATGAATAATTCATTTCATGTACAGTAGGATTTACTTAGTCAGGTGCTAGGAGGAGTGATAACAAATCAACAAATATACACCAAAAATTTCTCTCTGATTCGAGTTCATTTTAACTGATGTTTGAGTAAAGCTTAAGCATGTTATTGAGTGACTTTGTGTTTGATACATGTATAAAAATTAGTTAATGTTTTAAAATCCAGTGTATTTCACCTTTTCAAACCTTTATTATTGTTACATGAAAAACAAAATTTAAAATTCTTGCTTTTAATTTTGTGTAGTGTGCAGTAAGTTTTTGCTTTCTCTGAGTTAACCCTCCTGGAAATTTCTCCATTATGAAAATAGAGCAGGATATACCGATGACTCCTTTAACGTTTTTCATTGACATCTATAAGTTTGGGGAAGCATCTATTTTGTGAAAGGATGCATTGATACACTTATATTATTATTGACATTTATAGCTTCAAGGAAGCATATGTTCTGTAAATTGATGGAATCCATATAGTTATGTTATTATTAACATTTATAAGGTTGGGGAAGCATCATTCTGTATAAGGATGGATTGATACACCTATGTTGTTATTGGCATTCATAGCTTTGGGAAAGCATCTCTTCTGTAAGTTGTTGGAGTTGTTACACCTATATGTGAGTTGCTACGCCTATGTCTGCTTCCTGGCTTATCATTTAGAGAAGGAAGAATGATGTTTAGAGAAGAAATTAGTACAGTGAAGCTGAGTGGAGTTCTCAGTGAATGGCAGATGGCTCACTGGGGCTCAGATTCACAATTGCAGTCTCTTTCTTTTATCTGCTTGTTGATAGACATCTTAAGGTTGGTGAGAAACAGAATATTCGTGACTTCCTCAAAGTTATTCTTTTGTTATATACATTATAGTTGAAATCCAATTTATTGGAAGAATGTGCTCATGGATTTTTTTTTTTAGCTTTTTGTGTAATGCAAAGTGAGAACTGAGAAAGATTTTAAATAACAATACAAATCATAATACATAAAATCACATGCTTTTAAAGGATAAGCAGAGTAGAATTTTTAGAAAGTGTTACTTCTAACAGATTACAAGCTCTTTGTTCTGCAGCCTGTTGAGATCAGTTTCTTTGCAGGCTTCCATGCGGTCCTCTTTTCCCAAGCAGGATCACATCTTCTGTTGTCTGTCATCCACTGTGACTTTAAAATCCCTTCAGCTCTCATCATACAGGAAATTGATCTTTGTCCTTGTAACTAAACTCTGAAGAAATGCACTATAGCTTATTTTTATGGCCACAGTAGCTGAAAGGAGAGAGTGGAGCAGAGAGAAGGGAGAAAGGCCTTGGTCTGCAGACGAATACTCCATTCTCTGCCACAAACTGATCCAACCATAGCATCACCAGTGAAATAGATGTGTCTTCCTTTAAGCATATGTTCGTTCAAATGAAGCAAGTTTAGAATAGAACTGGGAAAAGAATACAAAAAATAATTTATTTTCTTAATATCAGTGACCTTTGTGCTGCATTAAGAAGCAATGTGTGACAGAAACATATTTTCTAATAAATGGTATTCAATACTCAGAGAGAGAAAAACACTTTGGTACTAACATACACAAAACACGGTAATGTCTGATATGCATTTAAAACGCTTTAAGATAGAGGGCATCCAAAAATTTTAATTTCAAAAATATTTCATGGCATAAAATTGAGACAAAAAAGTACCAAAAGAGACAAGTACCTCCCATTTCATGTGGCATTGCAGAAATAGCATTATTTTATAATCAAAACCACTATTCTTTCAGCAAAAACAAAAAAAATGGACAAAAAGAATTTTCTAAGGGTCTTATTTCTCTTCGTCTGAGAAGATAATCTTAGAGATGTGTTTCTATGAGAGTTGGGTAAACATAGAAAGAAGTCATAAAATTATATTGGGGAGGAAGTCACATAATACTCAGAAAAATACCAAATAATAATGGAGAGGCTATGCATGAGAAATATGTATGTTATTTTTAGAAGATCCACATAAATGTAGATTCTAATTTTTAAATTTCACTAATGATCACAAAACTTTTAAATTTAAAAATAAGCCATTGCAATGAGATAGCCAGAAACACACCAAAATGTGGTAAAATCTATATTTATACACATATTTACATCTAAAACAGAGAGTTGTGTATTAATGAGATTTTTCAGCTGCCTTGAAAATTATGCTGTCATTTTACAGCATAAATTAGATGAATTTCTAGCTAAACAGTTTTAGTGAACAATAGGCATGGGTCTTTATTACACTATGCAAAGCTGGATCATAGTTGTAATCTTCCTTTAACTTAAAGTATGTTTATAAATGGGTCTTTAACGACATATAATCTCACACTTATAATCTATGTAAAGAGAGCTATTGTGTGCACATGGTACAATGCTATCTCACAAAGCAAAACAAAACACTGAGCATCAAGCTTTGCAAAGCCTACAACAGTTGCTGTCATTCTTCCTGAAGTAAGCAGCTGTTGCCATGGTGAGAATCTGACTGAGATACAAGTTGCTAGTATTTCAAAATCCTCTATGTGCCCAGAAAAACCTAACACTCTCAAAGGATTTACCAGCTGCATAAATACATTCTCTGCGTGGAATAACCATGCAGTATTTAACAGAGGATTCTGTATTCAAAGGTACCTATTAAAGTTTCATCGTAATTGTGGTAACATAACAGGCTCCTTAGAAGGATAGACTGTAACAAGACTGCAAGGAGCATGCATTTAAGAGGGCTGGCTGACATGTAACACATTAGAATTGAAATTCAGTATTAAGGGAAAATACGATGCATGCTTTGAGAGAGGTCACAGAATAAAGCTCGTTCAAAGACTAACAAGATGATTTGTGTGGAGGGCACAAGGTAGCAGATGCAGAAGAGGTAGCACCTTAAGAGAAAATGTTCAGGAGGTGAGGACTGAAAGATGTAGATGAGCTCTCTGAGTCAGAATATGATCCCTTGAGAATATCTCAGGTATCCAAAGTGTGGGGCCCTCAGTGGGCAATTGGTTGAAAGCACGTGTATGCAGAGCAAGATAGGAGCCCATAGAGTGAAGTTCCAGAAAAAGGCATGGCCTCATTTCCACAGTCAAGCAGAAGCCCAAATCTCTGAGCCAATAATTAAAACAAATTATTCAAGTTTTAAGTTTAGTCATTACTTTTTAGACATGCACATTAATCAGTTCTGTTTAAGCTGTAAGTGAATGAGTGATATCTATGGCTCAGATGGTAATGGCTAAGAAAGAACTTTCCCCTGCAGGAATAGGTTTTCGAAAACCTACTTTAATAATGGTTCATAAATTCGTCAACCTCCTTTCTAGCCCACTGACCAAAGGTAAGAGAGAAAGATAGTAGGACAAGGGGGATATGTACCTGCTTATAACTAGTTCTTTGGGGTGATTCCAATCTTCATTGTCAGGATATTAGCCATCCAGTGCAAAACTTCAACCATGAATCAGTAACAGCAGTCCAATCTGAAAACACAAAACAGTACTCAGTAGCTGAGACTCCATTCAGAAGAAACCGAGAGGATCCACCAAATTGGTATGAGTCTGCAGTAGTGACAGGAAGCAGCCGGAATACCACAAGATGTTCTTTGGTGCTCTTTCTTTCTACAAAGCCATGGCAAATAAAGATCGGTGAAGACTGGCAAAGCACTGCAAAGCAAGCCAATACAAGAGTGTCATTTATGGCTTGCTGGGTTCTACACATACTCTTTACAAGCATCACATGTCCTCTCAAGCATCTGCCTCAGCAAAACGTCCTTTCATAGGACAACTTTCAGAAAAACACTACATGGCCCAACAGTCTCCAAAGGAACCAGAAATGTCTGCTTTGTGCTTCTTTGAATATTTTATAGTTACTTTGCAATGACTACCATGTTATGTTTTCCTCAGAGTGTGTTTAAAGTCAGGCTCCTATGGCTGATGATATATTGGAGCCTGGGATTCCTTCTAGATGGGGCACTGGTTTCTTTGACAAATTTTTGCTGGTATTCTCCTATTGATAATACCCCATGACTCCCCCTCATGACAAGGAATTTCCACAGCAGGCTCTACTCTTGTCTCTGTTGGTCTGAGTGTGTCCTGTTAACCTTTAGAGTGAAACTAAGTTTTCTCTAAGTCTCTTCTATTGAATTCATCCAGGAATATGTAAACATCTCATCAAACTTTCCATTGTCTCTCATTTCCAGCCATTTATTACAGTATGAAACTGAAATTTTGTTTATTGTGCTTGTTTTATTCATTACTTAAACCAATGCATGTTTTTTCCCAGTGTGGGATCTGAGTGACTCTGAAGCCCTGTGTTGAGTTCACATCGCCCTTCTCAGGTTCCTCTGGCAAGGGTAGCAGGGCACCTCTGCTTCTTAAGGTTTTTCATCTGCTCTTGCCTAATGAATTCTTGAAGTTTCTTGCCTTTCAATTTGAATTCTGCTGTTTCACTTTTCGGTGGATCACCCTTGCAACTGAAGGTTTTTAACTACTGACACATATTTTAGTACTCAAAGTTTTATATATACTAGTACTTATATTTAACCATTATTTCTCTGTTACAATCACATCCATGGCTCTCAAACAATTACACATTATTGCAAGATATTTCATGATTTTGTCAGTAGGCTGCCCCAAGTTCCGTTTTATAAATTTGAGAATTTCATACATGCCTATAATATGTGCCAATCAAATCCAATTGTCCCTTTTCCATCTCCCCTCTAACTGTTTCCCTGTCTGCCTCCTGCTACATTTCCTTCTCAAAGGCCTCTACTTTTATTTTGAACCCAGTGAATCAAACCTGTACTGCTTGCATATGTGTTATTGTAAATGGGTCTACCAGGAGCCCCATCCTTGAAGACAATCTTTTTTTTTCTCCTTCTACCAACAGCCAGCACTGCCAATATCTTCTCAACGTGGGCTGAAGCTGTGTGAGAACCTCCCCATTCATGCTAGGATTTGAGCCAGCCTGATGTTGTACTGATCTTGGGCATGAAATCATCAATGCTCTGAATGTCCTGGGATGTTAACTTCCCATTTTGTTTTCCTTTCTTTTTTTGGGACCACATAACTCAGTGATTTAGTAATCTATGTAATATACTTCCCTGACACAGGTAGTAATAGACACCGTGTTCGCACATTTGCACTCACAGAATTTGCCTACTGTTTAATGTTAACATCAGCATTCAATAAGACGTTGAAATTGTGTTAATGTCAGTTCAGTCTGCATTGCTCCCTTTATGCATATCTGTCTGATAGGAAAATGCCCATTTCCTGTTTAGCTAATGGCTATTCTCATGCTTCAGTATCCTGGAATAAATGTGAAAAATTAATTCCCAAATGCTTTCCATGCCACACAACATGCTATTTTCCCAAAAATAATTTTAAAAACACTGACTTATTCCTCTTTTTATGATGAAAGAAAACCCAAGTGCTAAATATGGTGAAAACCTGATCAAAGTTTTATAGATATTATAAACACACACACACACACACACACACACACACACACACAGAAACATAAACACGCACTCACACATACCCTATTAGGAAAATCACATCTATATTGTAGAGAAGATTGTATCTGTGACTTTACAAAATGTTCCCATATTTGCAAAATTAAACATTGTTCGTGGCTTCCAAAATTTACAGTTGGCATGCATACTGTCATTCATTTACACATAGTAAGCATGCCAAGAGAGAGAAAAAGAGAGTGCAGGGAAAATAAAAGAAATAAAGTTTTTTTCTACTTAAAAGAAATATACATATAAACAGTTTATATACACATATTAATAAAATTTTACATTATTTTACTATCAGCAGTGATTTATTCTTTTTGCACTTAATCCATGCATTTGTTGCATTTTATAATATTCACCCCACTACTTTCCCCCAATATTTCTCCATTTCTTCCAATATGTTTCTTTACCAGTTTTATGTCTTCTTTTAGTTATGTTTCTCTTTCCTTGTTATTATAACCTACTGAGTCCAACTAATGCTTACCCTAAGTCTGTGTGTCTGGATCATTCACTTTAACCTGAGAATGTACTAGTGGCCACACCTGCACAAAACACTATACTATGCATGATAATGTGCACAGACTGAAAAGAAACAAGAAAAAATAAAAGGAGAGAACCATGCATGAAATCTATTAGACAAAATCTTTGAACCCATAATAATAATCCTGATAGGAAATGAGGAAGGTTTCTAGACTCTGAGAAGATGTTGAAAGAGCTCTTCAAACATAAAGGAAAGCTGCAAGAATGAAACCAAAGTTCTCAATAACTCTGCAGCAGTGAAACTTGCATGAAAACCACTGGCGAAGCTTCATTATCACAGCATTGAAAGATGAAGGAAGGGGATGATTAAAAGATTCCTAGGTCTTATTTTTTTCAGGAGTAAATGATCAGTCAGAATGCTTACATAGGCACAGATATGACCGAGAAAAGAAAGAATAAAGAGTATACAGAGTATAAAGAAATCAAGTAATAAAGTGGAATTATTCTCCAAGCAAAGGAGTATGTCATTGAAAAACCAAGAGAAAACAAACTAGTTCTGACGAGAGAGAGAGAGAGAGAGAGAGAGAGAGAGATGTCCAGCCTACTAACACTGGCTCTACTAAGAGACACTGGGGCTCTTCAGACAGAAGAATTCACCCAGAAGAACAGAATGACACAAAGGTGAAGAACTGAAAATAGTACCAACAAGCCAGAAAATGGCTCTTGCATTGTGGGATAAAAATATACAGTAGAAGGAAATACATGGTAACAGCACAACTTGTGCTGAGTTGAGTTGTATTAAATGATGCAAGAGTTGCTCATGTAATATTTGTTTTAAATTATACAAGACACATGGAATCTGATCACCATTTGTGCCATGAAGTAAGTTTGTCTTGTCTACTCACATGGTCTTTATCAAGGATCTGGTCTCGGTTGTAGTAGAGAATGACAGAAGATTGGGAAAATGCATTTTCTAGTCTTTGAGTAACAGGTTTTTCTAGAGAGAGCTGAGAAAGAAAGGAAGAATTCCTTAGTCTTCAGGCACACCTATGATGGAGATTAACTCATGCACTTCTGGTTCTACTGGTCACATAACCACCCTCTCCTATATCATTGTCTGCTGCATTTACCTTATTTATTTCTTCAGAGCCAACGACTCTGGATAGGGCATTTGTCTTAATGTCAAGAGCATTATTCTTAAGTTCAGAATTCCACATCCTAGGTACTTCAGTGTCTGTACAGTCGTTTAGCACCGATCAAGACAAGAACTTGCTCCACGAAAATGCCAGGTTGGGAGAATTTTGATAGAATTTCACTCTGGTGTGACTGAGTACAGACTAATTAGGATCTGCTATGGTTTGTGGACAACACTGCATTTATCATACAGTCACAATGACATGTACTTCACTTTTTTTTAATAATAGTAAAATATATGTGAGCACATGAAGAAGGTTGCGTGTCTTAGAGAGAGAGTGGAGATTGGATTTCTTCACTGTACTCCTTGCCTCTCCTTTACTGTTTTTCTACTTTCCTTGACACTAAGAACTGAGTACGAGAAATTTGCACACTAAACATCATACCTCGTTTCACCTAACTACAATTCCGACTGCTATGTGTTTTTCTTTTATTACTGCTTTTATTATTGGCATGAATTTTAAAAATGTATTATTTATTGAACTGGACCAAATGTCATGCAAACAAAGAGCTAGTAACTACCTATAGTTTATTTGCTTGTACTAGAAAATCTTTCTCTATAGAGGCCAGTTTAATGTGAGATACTGGCAAAGAATTCGTAGTGAACCCATTTGCCCATTTTGACTCTCTATACTAGCAACCATATTTCAAGTTTATAGACACTCTCTGAAATGGGTGAAGTTTAGAGAAAGAAAAAACTTTGTTTTACAGTGACTATGCTCTTCTTTCTATTGGGCTCCACTTTTAAAAAATGCATACAGATGCATTAGTTTTAAAGACCTGTCAAAACCACTTTTTAAAAAGGGCAATTAGACAATGACACATTACCAGAAAATGCATGTGTGTGTCTATAATGTGTTACATGAATATAATAAAAATAGAATAAATGCTGAATATATTTAAATTAAAATCATCCACTAGCAGCTGGAGTTATGGCTTGGTGATTAAGAGCACTGTCTTTTCTTCCCTAAGAACTCTCTTAGTTCCCAGCATCCACAGGGTGATCCCAGAGGATCTGACACTCCTTTCTGTCCTTCTTAAGTTTGTATGGTATACAGACATTCATGCAGACAGAAAACTCATATTTAAAAATAAAAACATATAAGTGTTTTAATGAAGCATCCACTATATAAAACATATACACTTTAATTTATGAAAGTCAATGTGGGAAAAGTTTAACTGGCATTGTTTTATTATTATTATTATTATTATTATTATTATTATTATTTAGAATGACCAATTTTGATATTCTATTATGTAGTAAAACCCCCACACTCTCTCATAGTTATCCACATTTCATAAATTTGAAACCATTTAATTGGTGTATTTATGACTAAAATACATACAATGTTTTAAAAGTTTCCCAGGGAACATTGGCTAAATATTTTATTGTTTCTCACATCAAGACCAACTCAAGCAATTCCTTTCTCATTGAGGGAGAAGGTACTGTAATGAGCATGTTTTAGTGGTTTTTAATTCCCTCAGTGAATGCAAACTGTCATCTTTTTCTTCCCAAAGATTTCTACTCTGAATAAAGGATTCAGATATTTCCAGCCTCACCCTGTACAGGGTTCTCCCTGTATTAGCCTTCCCTTGTGCTACAGAAAGGAGGCTCTGCGTTTTATGTGATTCATCTCAAAAGACTTTAGGCATTTCTGTAAAGAGGGAAATAGATGTTCTCTGTTCTCATGTCCTGATTTGATCAGGAAACTTTTTTTCTACACCTTACAGATCCAATTGATAAATGGAAATAAATGAGTTTACATCACTTTTCAGTGATACCATCAGAGATGTGTGGATTTATATATGAAGTGTTTTGGACTACAAACATCTTCCATGGGAAAAATACCTAGATACTACCTACAAATACAGAAGAAGGAATGAGAACAGACCAGAGAGTCACATGACACTCTCTGAACTTTCATACCTGGGACCAGAAGCAACAACCTCTCCTCAGATGAACATAGAGACTTAGCTAGCAAGATCAGTATGCCCTAACCACAAACTGTACACATCATGTGACATGTTCCCAATATCATAAAGCTGTAGGTTTGTCAGATGATGGGTGGGCATGAATTGGAGAGGTCTATGTGAATATACAGCTGAGTATCACATACCCCTGATATATCTTGTAGACCGAAAGAAGTTGAACAAGAAGGCCCAAAGAAGGATGCATGTATCTCACTTCAAAGGGGAAACAAAATAGTCATAGGAAGCAGATCGAGGGTGGGATATTGGTGTGGGGGAGGGAAGTGGGTATGGTCACAATCAGGTGCTAGAGAGATAGGAGAGAAACCCAGAGGGCCAGGAGAACAAATGGAAATCAACATCTGCAGGGGTGGGCAGAGGGGAGAATCTCTAGGAAGTCCTAGAGATTTGGAATTGGGAAGGCTCCCAGTAGTCAATGATGGTGACCTCAGGGAAGATGCCTAACAGTGGGGACATGGAATCTGAAGAGACCACCTCTTGTAGCCAGGCAGAACCTGCCACCCACCCCTGCCCAGAGGAGGGATAAGGAAACCAACCCACCCACAAAACTTTCAACACAAACTTACACTATTTAAAAATAAAACACAGAGATGGAGCAGAGACCAAAGGAGAGGCCAACCAGTAAGTAGCCCAACTCAAATCCCATCCCATAGACAATAACTAATCCCTGAAATTATTAATGATACTCTGTTATGCTTGCAGACAGGAGCATAACTGTCCTCTGAGAGTATCTACACATCAGCAGACTGAAACAGATGCAGATACCCATAACCAAACATTAGTGGAGGTCAGGGACACTTATGGAAGGAATGAGGAAGAATCAAAGGCCCTGAAGCAGATGGGAACCCCACAGGAAGACCAAAGGAGTCACCAAAACTGTACCCCTGGGAGATCTCAGAATCTGAGCCACCAACCAAAGGACATACAGGGTCTGGAAAGAGGGACCACATATATGGAACAGTCAGGTAGCTCAGTCTTCATGGCTGCCGTATCTGGTCTAAGTGGGAGAGGATATACCTAATCAGGCTGAGTTTTACTGTGCCAGAATAGGGAGATACCCATAGGGGTCTCACCCTTTCAGAAGAGAAGGGGAGAAAGATGGGAAGAAGGAGTCTGTGAGGGAGGGACCAAGAGGGTAAGTAGCTTTGGGGATGTTAATTAATTAATAAAACAACAACAACAACAATAACAACAACAACAAAGAAGGGCTTGCTCTCTGTAGCAAGGTGTTTGACGCTGGCAATGAAACAACAGAAACAGCCAAGGAAGAGCCAGATGTTACAAAGGAAAGAAAACAAAATGAATGTGTCATAACCCAGGCCCTTGTAAAGGAGGAAGTACATCCATCCATCATCCATCACATACATACATGTCTCATGAATTCAGAGTTGAAATCCAAGCCTCATGACCCTTTAGACTGAGCCTGTGAAGGAGCAACATCTCTATAATGCACATGAATGGAAACACACATGTCTGTGTTGGGTCTTCCCACACTGGATTTCATTCCCCTCTGTTTCAAAAGGTAACAGAAAGCAGAGGTAAATGTACGACTGTATTTCATTAAAATTAAGGATTTATCTCTGAAACATTACCAGTCCTTAATGTTTCTGTGACTGTCCGCACTAAATTTTATACAATGGAAAAATTTCCAAAATGGCCACTGTAATGTTAGGGAGCAATGACTCCTTTCTGTATCTGATGTCACTGACATCAACCCTTAGGTTATGAGAAGTGACTGGGCCAGAAGATCACTCTGTATAGGAGGAAGCTGTAGTTTTTTGTTTGTTTATTTGTTGGTTTGTTTTGTCTTGGTAATGAATTGCTTCAGTAATGATTACATTGGTGGCAATCCCATGTTGTTTTAAGAGTAATATTTTAATAATTTTAGCACTAAACGACTAAACAGAAGACACAAAAAATATTTTCAGAGAATAACATTCTCAATATTTTTAGTAAGGGCAGTTTTATTATAAAACATGTCATAAGTATACATATAGAAGGTTAGCTTCCAAAATATCCAGAAAATTAGAGTTTGAAAAGAATTGTTATTGAAACTTGGTTTTAGTGCTTGGAACAAATGTGTGATCTCCACAGTTCACTTTATTTTATACTCCTACATTTTAAAAAAAAAGGTTTGCTTTTATATCCTCATAAAATCTTATCTTCTAAGCTGACTGACTTAATCTGGCTTCATTCTGGTTCCCAATGAATTGCTCTGCCTGGCCCCATACTAACTTTGTCAATATGTTCTAATCTTCTGGCTCCTTTTCATTCTCTGCCTCATTCGGTCTTCACCTGTGTCTAGCTTATTTTCTCTGCAATCCATCTCTCTATAACTTCCCCAGTAAAATTGCCATAAACAAATGCCACACACCACAGACCACACATCCTTCTCTCAAGATGCTCTTCCGTATCCTCTCCTCCTGTGCTATTCTCAAGAGAATTGAGTAGGTATATCAAATCTCTGACTTATTCTGTCAAATCTTTCTCTGATCCATTAATTTATCTGTCATACATTTAGTTGTGACTTACAAACATGGATTTTTCCTTCTACAAACCGAATTTACCTTCCTTATTAGGGATTGAATGTATGTATTAAGGGCACATCTGTATTCCAGCCCAGATCCTACTGTAATCTAGGGTGTGTCTGTATTCAAGCCATATCATACAGACCTAGAAAGTCTTTGGATGTGACTTCTTGGTAGAACAGCCATGTTGCTGGATTAAAATTCCTCTCTATATATTCAAATTCCAAGGAGTATCATCTCTTCCCAACATTTACCTTACCTTTTGGATCCATTAAATCATACCATGCTTTCACACCAGAAACACTTTAACCACTACTACAACGGACTTAAAGTCAGATTGGCCATCTGGCCTCTTCTTTCTAGCCCCATACATTCAGATCAAACAGGCTCCTCAGCTGCCTACCAGGTATATCTATCTCTTACCTCTGTAGCTATGAGTTTGTTTTGCTGTCACGCTAGTTTAGAAAATGCACGTTGAAAGTCTCCTCTAAAGCAGCCACCCACTGATTCAGATCCATGCAGCAGATGCTACAGTTACCAAGATCTTCCTGTTTCTGCTTGTCCAACCATAGGTCATTTTTTTCATGCATGGTGAACCCTAAGACATTATGATAAGATCATTCAAACCTCAATTTTTTTCATGTTACATTATCTGTCTAATTATGAATTAAACTTTATGTAAAACATAATTGCTAGACTGTGGTTTATTGCTTTGATAATTGTCAATGCTTTTAGCTAATTGACCTGAAAACTTTATCTATTGTGATGGATAATATCTGGCTAATTATAAATTAATAGTGTGGGATATTATTTCTTTTAATTTTTTATGTAATCATAAAATATATTACTTGAAAATAATGCAAGTTTTAAAGAACTTTTAAAATTTAGAGATCATTAATGAAAAAGGGTTTATATATAATTTTAATATTTTAATGAATGTATGCAAATATAGTATCTAAATTATGCAGAAATAAAGAAATACTAGCAGTGATTTTAAATGCATGTTCGATTACTCACTTTGCTTGAAGGGACTAATTCCTGCCTGCCCACAATGTGTAAGCCAATGAAAGTTCTATTCGGTTGCTTATTCCTTTGTCAGGAACATATATTTCAGGTCTTATTAATTTCCTGAATCCTTAAGGTAATCTATCTTTTCTTTCTTTTTATAAATTAAGTTTTCTGCTGAAAACTTTCAGATTGGGTGCGATCCACGTGCACATAGCATTCTAACATTTTATTATGGGTATTAGTGACCATCTGGTAATTTCCAAGTATAGACTTTAAACTGATTCAATGAAAATTTAACTGTTGTAGTCTCCTATGTAAAGATATGATTATCAGAAGGATTTTCAGGGTAGCTTTTCCTACATTTCACAGAGGCAAACATTTTTCTGAAACTCAACATTGATTCCACACGTTTCTCATTTGTTTTTGGAGTTTTGTTTTTACTGAGTTTCTCCTCAGTAGCATACTGATAATCAGGTTATTACTGAAGTAGTAATAGAAAGCCCTGTTTGGTTGGCATCCATGTTAGTGAACGTTACATTCTCCAGATCCTTTGGACTGTGAAACCTGCATGCTTAGCCAGTGCAGTGGTAGGCTTTCATAATGTGCAATCCTTTTCATCATTGTGACACAAATGATTTTGAGGCCACTCTCTTCACTCACGTGACATTACAATTCAGAAGGGTGTGTGTCAAATCCTTACAAGAGAGCAATTGCATGCTTGCACTTTTTTTCTACTTATGAGGAGCATTTAACTGGAAAGTAAGAGCCAGCATTACTCTTTGTAGAATCCTCAAACCTCTTTTGTTTGACGTTTAGCCTCCTGGTGCCCTTAGAAGCTTTTCTGCAGCTAACCACCTTCATGCTTAGCTATTAAGTTGCTTCCATGAGAACGCCACAGGAATTTGTAAAAGCATGAATCACTGTGGCTGAGAGTAAACACCCAGCTTGGGGACAGAAGACAGTCGAGTTCTTTTAATACCGAAGTCTCATTTGTCATCTTGCTGAACATTACAGCTGTGAGAAGGTCAGAAGACAATTTGTTACATTTCATTTTTCTCCTTTCAGAATGCGGATCTCAAACATCAAAAACTTTCGTTGCCAGGATTTGAAGAAAAAGCTTTTCCCCACTGAGTCATCTACCACCACCAAATTTTTACAATTAAAGCTAAAGAGAGGAACCCCACCTAGGTGAACTATATTGCTATTCGAACACATTGGTAATGAATATCTCAGAACCAGAGTACCTCCTTACTTTGAATGAATCAGGTAGGTCTAAATCCTTAGAATTTATAGCTACAAAGTGTAAAAACTATGACAAAGAAGCTCTGATGTAACACTTACTCTGAAATTCCAAGCTTTTCACATCAATACTGGTGGTTTTGTTAGCTAAATATTGCAATGATATTGATGATTAACATGAACAAAATATATATTACTTAGTATTTGTTAAGAACATACTTTTACTTTACTTTTAAAATTAAAATCATGACATATTTGATTCAGTTTTAAAAATCATTCTATTTATAAATGCATTTGACTGCTCTTATTCACAATTACAGTAACTTATAGTGTATCTATGAAAAGTTTATTAACAAAGCAAATGATGGTTCTAAGATGTGCATGCCTAAGCTATTATGAAGGTCTGGTATATTTTCTACAGCAGACTCCTATGTAGCCTCTATTGTCCCATGTGTCCTCATTTATAGACAACTTATTTACTGTAAGATGTTAATTATGTGATATTGAATTCATGATCAATTCAAGAGTAAGTCAGACCTGAACTGAAGCTTACCAAGCACATATAAGTCCCAAGCCTTATATAAATTGTCTTTCTCTAGGAACAAGAAATAGGAAGCTGTCTTAGTCAGGGTTTCTATTCCTGCACAAACATGACCAAGAAGCAAGTTGGGGAGGAAAGGGTTTATTCGGCTTACACTTCCATACTGCTGTTCATCACCAAGGAAGTCAGAACTGGAACTCAAGCAGGTCAGAAAGTAGGAGCCGATGCAGAGGCCATGGAGGGATGTTCCTTACTAGCTTGCCTCCCCTGGCTTGCTCAGCCTGCTCTCTTATAGAACCAAAACTACCAGCCCAGAGATGGCACCACCCACAAGGGGCCTTTCCCCCTTGATCACTAATTGAGAAAATGCCTTACAGTTGGATCTCATGGAGGCATTTCCTCAACCGAAGCTCCTTTCTCTGTGATAACTCCAGCTGTGTCAAGTTGACACAAAACTAGCCAGTACAATTGACCCCTTGTCAACTTGACACACAAAAACATCACTAGTAAGCCTCAACCCTTACAATCTTATTCATCCCCAAGATCTAAATAACTTTAAAAGTCCCACAGTCTTTACATATTCTTAAAATTTCAATTTCTTTAAAATATCCATCTCTTTAAAATCCAAAGTCTTTTTACAATTAAAAGTCTCTTAACTGTGGGCTCCACTAAAACAGTTTCTTCCTTCAAGAGGGAAAATATCAGGGCACAGCCACAATCAAAAGCAAAAGTCAATCTCCAACCGTCCAATGTCTGGGATCCAACTCACGATCTTCTGGGCTCCTCCAAGGGCTTGGGTCACTTCTCCAGCCAGGCCCTTTGTAGCACACGCGTCATGCTCTAGGCTCCAGATGCCTGTACTCCACTGCTGCTGCTGCTCTTGGTGGTCATTTCATGGTACTGGCATCTCCAAAACACTGCATGACCCCTTCAGTCCTGGGCCTTCAATTGCAACTGAGGCTGCACCTTCACCAATGGCCTTCCATGGCCTCTCACAGTGCCGAGCCTCAGCTGCTTTGCGTGACCCCTTCATGCCTTCAAAACCAGTACCACCTGGGTGACCCTTACATATTACCAAGTCCCGCTGCAGCAGGAGTACAACCTTGGGCATCTCTGGAACACAGCCTCTTTGTGCTTTCAGAAAACACTTCCCAGAAGATGTCACCTCAATGATGCTGATCTCTTCTTAATCACCGCTAATTTCTTAGCTCCAGCTAACCAGCATCAATAGTCCCAGTAATGCAAAGTTTTTGCTTTGGTAGTTCTGGTATCTTGTTAATCACGGCTGAATCTTCAGCCCCAGCTAACCAGAACCACAGAATCTTCACAATCAAAACAGCAATGGCCCTGAAAAGAGTCTTTAATTTTCCCTCTGAAATTTCACAAACCAGACCTCCATCTTCTGCAGTGTTCTCAACATTATCTTCCAAGAAGCTCCTACACAACATCCGACAGAGCTCTTAACAATGGATGGATCTTCAAGCCCAAAGTTCCAAAGTCCTTCCACAGTCCTCCCCAAAACATGGTCAGGTTGTCACAGGCATACCCCACTATGCTGGTACCAATTTGTCTTAGTCAGGGTTTCTATTCCTGCACAAACATGACCAAGAAGCAAGTTGGGGAGGAAAGGGTTTATTCGGCTTACACTTCCATACTGCTGTTCATCACCAAGGAAGTCAGAACTGGAACTCAAGCAGGTCAGAAAGTAGGAGCCGATGCAGAGGCCATGGAGGGATGTTCCTTACTAGCTTGCCTCCCCTGGCTTGCTCAGCCTGCTCTCTTATAGAACCAAAACTACCAGCCCAGAGATGGCACCACCCACAAGGGGCCTTTCCCCCTTGATCACTAATTGAGAAAATGCCTTACAGTTGGATCTCATGGAGGCATTTCCTCAACTGAAGCTCCTTTCTCTGTGATAACTCCAGCTGTGTCAAGTTGACACAAAACTAGCCAGTACAGAAGCTGTTCAGGTTAGAGGCCCTATCACTCTGATATTTTTAAACATGTTGGGCTGGCTAAAACCTGAGCATGTGAAAACACTTTCTGGAAGCCAGGTACCTGTGTTTCATTTGTGTAACACACTAATACTATGGAAGGTGAGAATCAACTCTGATCAATTCCTCTTGATGCCCACATGTGACATGAAGTCAACTCCCACCCTGCCCTATGCACATACATGCAGACACACACAGTAAGTAAAATAATAATTTTAAGTGTTAGTGTGGAAATCACCAAGGAAGAACACATATGTTAAACAGAATGCAGAATAAAGAGGCCACGTAAAGACTGGATCACATCAGGCAGTTGATGGGGAGGCACATTATATGAGGCTACCCCTGCTGTAAACATGCCTCTGGAATAACACACAGCATTCACTGGGCTATCTCTGCACCTGTCTCCAAAGAGTTCAGAAAAAACCCACAGGGATTTTACTACATTTACATTTTACTACACAGGCACAATTGCAAATGTGGTTGTCCTGGTGACACACTGTGTGAGAGCCAGATGTTCTTGATATTTGATGAGTGAATTCAGACTTGAGTGACAGAAAAGTGGCTACAGCATTTGTCAGATCCTCTCTTAGGATTGTATCTATAGACAAATTCTCCACAGCAACTGCTGATGCGGTGGAACAATAAAGGTACAAGGTGCAATGCCTCTCAGCCAGTTATCTTAAATTCAGACAAATGAATTATATTGTGTCCAAAGATTGTTTTTCCATATTTAAACACAGATATTGACATCTGATAAGTGTTTGAAAGTGACAAAATCTGAATGGGCCTAAACATTCTTAGGCAGGGCAGATAGTCACAATACATTTATCACAGTGTAGTCTTTTTCCCTTTCTCGTGGTCAGAGCTAACTGACACTCAAGAGAGTTATGACTTTCAGTCATTCCAATATCATATCATAAAAAAGCTTTGCTATCAGCATATCTAGGAAGCATGCTTACACTCCATAACCTTATACATACATATTTCTGTTTCTTCTATTGAGTTAATTAAAATGATAAATCAGTGAATTGTTTTTAATCTTTAAAAACTCTGTAAAAATGAGTTTCCAATATTGTCAGATACATCTCCCATCTTGATATTTATTACAGCAATCTGATACATTTTAATGTGTGTTCTATTTAATGGAATTTTTAGGCCATCACTTTACTAAAATTTCATTTGGGCATTACTTATTTCATAACATTATTATTTAGATTTAATGGGCACCTTTGTTATTTCCTTGACTTATGAATGCAAATCATATTTTATTCTAAACCACGTGTCTTTATCCTTGGAATTTTCAAGGGTCATTTTAGATATGCCATGCTAATCTAGATTCTGGACACATTTCTTAATTCTTTTTAATCATGGATTTTGCTTAATTCCAAGAGAGTTCCTGACCTGAGCCAGGTGCACAAAAAAACAGGGTCCTTATCACTGGCATTGTCTGGGCAGATATCACTGCTTCCAGCAGTGTGGCAGATTTATCCACTATGCCACAATTTGGGTCTTATCCAGAAGATGTGTCACTCATAGAAATAATTCAGATAATCCTTCCCATGTATTTGGAGGTTTTATTAAAATTATTAAAGATCATATCACCAGAGAATCTGTGTGGGCAAATGAAGAGTAAAGGTAGGACAGAAAACTCATGCTACTGACTTCTCAAATCTGTTCAGTGCTAGGGATACATGGATGTGTGTGATCTGCATGGACAGCAGACAACACACACACATGCACATCTATAAACATGAACCCCATCTCCTTTCATCTGTACACATATGTGCTCACTTAAACAATCTGTAAACACACTCACGTACACACACACACACACACACGCACGCACGCACACACACACACACACACACACACACACATTCGTTTTGCTAAAAATCTGAGCTAAAGTACCAATGCCAGTGCAAGTGAGTGACAAAAATGCATGGCCTAATGCAAAGTGTCTTGTGGGGTCTCTAGGAACCCTTTCTAATCTCTGCTTGTGACCAGTACAAGTGAGAACCTGGTTAAAATTGTGCAAGCATAGTTACAGCACATGTGACAGTGTAGCTACATATGTCCTTGGGAATTTAAAGAATAAGCAAGGCTCAGTGCTAGGAGGAAACCCATGCATACTCTCAGGGAAAAAGCCCTGCCAATCCAGGGCTTTAGAAAGAGATGAGATGGTTTACTCATAGGGCTATGCGGCAAAAACAGAGCACAACACTGTGAACTGAATAACAAATCTTTCACTTAGTACCCTGTTTCTTCACTTCACCATATATGTGTGTGTGTGTATGTGTGTGTGTGTGTGTGTGTGTTCATCCATTATGTTAAAAATATAAACAAATTAGGACTATAATAAAGGAAATTGAAATAATTAAAAACCCTAACCCTAAACTAAAAATTTTTCATGTCCTAGAATCTCCCCAGATTTAAACTGAGGATGAGGATAGGAGGAAGACTTATAAGCTGAGTAGAAAAAGGGGTTAAATAAATGTACACAGAGTTATTTGTGTTATCAATAAATTATAAGTAATCAACCACTTGGTATGTACAAGTAAGGCCAAGGCATTTCTAGACTACTCAAGGGAACCTTCCAGTATCTTCTAGTTTTGACATTTTGGTAATTCACAATCTATAGACATATGCTTTTGGTCACAAAATCTTTTGTATTCATCTTCAGGGTTGTGTGAATGGCATAAATAATTCAATGTCGTGTTAAAAGTCAAATAGAATGACCACAGGAAAGTTTACTCGCATTGTAGAAATGTTTAAATTTTATAATTAAAGATGCTAGAGACACTCATGTATATATTGTCTATCTCCACACACACTCAAGAAAACGGCAATCCAGTGAATCACTTCTTATTGTTATGACAGGTTTTTAAAGACAGCTCTGAAACTACTTTTACAAAACTTTTATAGTGTATCATACTAAGAAACCATGAGACTCTCCCCACAGCCTTGTACTGCAGATGTGCTATTGTGGGTATTCACTTAGAGATAGGTCTGGGGGAAGGATGAGAATAAGTGAGGTCATTTCAATAGAGGCCCATTTTTGAAATCTTGTGCATCTTCAGTGTGAGTTAAAGGAAAAGGAAAGAGGTGCAGAAGAGAAAGAGGAAGAGAAGAGAGGGAAAGGACAGACTATAGATTCACATATGCACTTCTTGTATTTCAATAGATGCCAGCATAATCCTGTACCTTTGCTGATGTGAGTCTCGGCATTGCATTTTGTGATTTCACATTTGAAGATAATGTGGCAATATGTATCCGGATATATTTATGATTTAGGTTGGTCCAATTCTTTATGTAATAAATCTCCTTAACATTTCATAGCTGTCTTGATCACTGTGCCCTTATCTTCAGTTATCAGATAAGATGAAATATTTATCTGTTAAAGTTTGAACCCCTCATTAATTTTCAGTTGTTGCTTATAAATATTCTTTACAAATATTCAAAACTCAAAACTGAAAGATATTCAATTATTCTTTATAAGTATTAACAAACTAATTTGTATGAAATTCCAGCTGTCCTGTAGATGTATTCTCAAAGTCTCCTCTTTAATAACAGACTGAGATTCTTATCTGTCTCCACTTATCTTGTGTTGTATTTAAAAACTCCAGTCACACAGAGAGACAGATAGATGATATATGGATATATGAGTATGATTCACCCACATAGAGAGACAGATAGATGATATATGGATATATGAGTATGATTCACCCACATAGAGAGATAAATAGATGATATATAGATATATGAGTATGATTCACCCCAGATATACTCTGTGATGAAAGACTAATAATAGGTGCCTTAATATTAATATTAAGACTAATATGAGTGTCTTGGTTGATTGCATTCAAACTCATCTCTCCAATATTTCTTACTTTTGACAACATTTACTTTAATATACTGGTATTGTCATTTCTTATCTCTTTTACTTTTAACAAATGTAATGGCATTATACACATCCCCAACAGAATGGATTCTTGTCATTGATTTTCTTCAGACGTACAGCTTGAAACTCTACTTAGGTGAGATTCCTATTGTTGAGATGCATTCTGGACCTTAGGGGTCTGCAGGTATTCGTCAGCCTCTTCCTGGGGAGCAACAACCTTATTCTTCTCATTCTGGTATCACATTTTAACACTGTGTCCTGCTTGATAGAAAACATTGTCCTTTACTCCCTCTCTTGTTAAGTACTAGTACACAGTTTTTAATGCTGGTAATTTATTGTTTTCCTGTCTTTCGCTCATGAGGCGGAATTGAGATTTAGAAGTCTTGCCCAACTCTAACTCTTTAAAGTGTTTCAGATAGCATTTTTCCTTTCCATAATTTATTTACTTTTTATTCACATTACATCCCAGTTGCACCCCCTTCCTCTTCTCCTCCAAGTCATTCCCTTTCAAGTCCCTTGTCCCACTACTTCTTCCCCTTCTCCTCAGAGAGAAGGAAGAACTCTTGAGTATCACTCTACCTTGGGACATCAAGTCCCAGCAGGACTTAGCATCTGATCTCCCACTGAGAATAAATCAAGAAGTCTATCTAGAGGAAGAGGACCCAATGGAAGGCAACAGGATCATAGATAGACCCCTGCTCCAGTTGTTCGGGAGCCCAAATGAAAATCCAAGATGAACATCTGCTACAAATGTGTGGGGGACCTAGGTCCAGCCCCTGCATGTTCTTTGGTTGGTGGATCAGCTTCTGTGAGCTTCTATGGACCCAGGTTATTTGACTCTGTTAGTCTTCTTGGGGTGTCCTAGCCCCTCTAGCTTGGTCAATTCTATTCCTCTCTCCTCCATTAGACTCCCCAAGCTCCTCCTGATGTGTGGCTATGGGTCTCCCAATCTGTTTCTATTCGCTGCTGGATGAGGCCTCTCAGGAAAGAGTTATGCCAGGTTCTAGTCTGCAGTCATATCACAGTATCACTGATAGTGTCAGAGATTGGATCACTTACATGGTTTGGGTCTCAAGTTGGGCCAGCCATAGTTTGGCCATTTCCTCAGTCTCTGCTTCATCTTTGTCTCTGAACATCTTGTAGGCAGGAAAAATTTGGAGTTGAAGGTTTTGTGGGTTGATGCTTCCCTCCTTTTACTGGAAATCCTGTGCAGCTATAGGAAGTGGCTTCTTCTATATCTCCTGCTGGTAGAAATCTCAGCTAATGTCACCTCCGTATACTCCCCATATCTTCCCCCATCCTAGGCCTATAGCTAGTCCCAAACATGCCCCCACTGACTCCATTATCACGCCCAGCCCTTCCCCACTCAATTTCCCCCCATACCTGTTATGTCTCCCCATGCCCCTCTTCCCCCTCCCACCTAATTTCCTCTCTCCACCAACATATGTGAATATATACCATACATGTCTTTTTTGTCAACTTAACACGAGTTCAAGTCACCCAAGAGGAGGAAATCTTAGTTGAAAAGATGCCTCCATAGGATCCAGGTATATGACATTTTCTTAATTTGTGATTGTTTGGGGAAAGCCCACACCAGTGTGGTTGGTGCGATACCTGGGATAGTTTTCCTGGCTCTATAACAAAGCAGGCTATGGAGCAAGCCAGTAAGCATCACTTTCCATGGCTTCTTCACCAGTTCCTGCCTCCAGGTTCCTGACCTACTTGAGTTTTTGGCTTAACTTCTTCCAGTGATGAACAGTGAGGTGAAGGGTAATCTGAATGAGCCCTGCCTGCATGGCTAACCCCCCCACACACACACACATTGCTTTTGATCATGACTTGTCAGCATAGGTATAGAAACCATAGCTAGGACACAGAACACAGCCCTGTTGTTTCCTACTTCCTTTTCACATAGCTAGTTTTTGTTCTACCATTGTCACCTTTTAATGCCTTGTGCTGTTCTGGGTGATTTCTTTTAATCTCTCCTGCTTCAAAGATATTCAATTTTTAAATGTGTGGATTGAAATAATGTACAGATATTTGGAAATCTTCCACTATTATATGCAGTGCAAATACACACAATGTAAGCATTTCCTTCTAATAATGTAACTTCATATATGTTCAGTGTTCATTCTAAAGTTCTACTTCTTACCAGTTTTCAACTGTTTAATACAGTATGTCCCTGAATGTAAATATGCAGTTCTGAAAGATCTTTTATATACTTTAAAACACTAACATGTGATTGTCAATTTAATTCTATTCAATTAAGAAATAAGTATTTGTGGTCTTTCGAGCATTTTAAAATTATTTTGTGCTTTAACAACTTATTCTGCTCAGGGGATGATAATTACACTATGTAACCATTTGGTCTTTTGTATTTTTCTGTCTGTTTGCTTACAGATAAGAACAATGAAAATCTATAGCTCACATACATTTGCTTGTACATGGCCACTAGAACTGACAAATATTAAAATGCACCTCCATATGTCCAGCACATACTTTATTTATACATAATGAATTCATACACATGCCTGTGATATAAGTCTTCATATTATGATTACATAATATTAGTAAATATGTAGACAGACAGATGATAAGAATAATGTAGATATATGATGCATAAGTAATAAGTTGTAATACAGAGATAATAGATGGTAGATGATACATAGCTAGATACTTGTAAAAATATGTATAGATGTATAGATAACAGATTTAAAAATAGATAATTGAAACATAGACTGATAATAAGATATATAGGTCTTAGAAGATAATTTGATCAAATACTCCAAAACTCATTAAATATTCACATGTTAATAACATGTTCTTCTATGTGAATGTATTATAAAAAACAACAAAGATTCATGGAAAACTACAAGCAACTTAAATGTTTCCATAAGAAAGTTTGGGCATGGGACATTGTGTATTACTACAAACTCATACTATAATTTTGCTTAAATAACATTTACAAAATGGGAAACATTTTTCTAAGTATGCTCTGTCTAGGTGTTCATATTTGTTCTAACAGTGCTATTGAGCTGTTATCTCCACTTTACAGTTAATGAAGTTAAAGCATGAAATATTTAAGAAAATCCTCTTTCCTCACACTAGGATTCTCTGGTGGAGACAGCAATAAGCTCCAGGCAGTCCTGTGGTCCATGAGCTTATGCCATAACTGCATAAATCCACCATGCTATTATTCATTGTTATTAAAATTTTAAGATATTTTATTCTTGAGAATATTTAACATTTCAGGTTATTAAAATAAAAACATTAGACAATATTCAATAGGAATACAGTGTAAATGTCAATGGAGGATTAAATAAAATAAAAACCACTTTCTCTTTTGAATAAATGAGTTATTCAAGGTGATAGAGATATTTATGTTCCTTTAAATTTCTACATTAAAAGTGAAGTACCAAACCAAATTTCTACATTAAAAGTGAAGTACCTCAACCAAAACCACATCTATGGGACTGGAAAGATGGCACCGTGGCTCAGAGTACCGATCTACCAGAGGTCCTGAGTTCAATTTCCAACAACTACATGGTGGCTCAAAACCATCTGTAATGGGATTTGTTGTCATCTTCTGGTGTGTCTGATGACAGTGACAATGTAATCACATATACAAAATAAATGATTTTTTAAAAAAAATAAGAATAAAATCTATATAACCAAATAAGCAGTAATTGACAGTCTGTACCTAAATAGGAATTGTAATGACATAAGTTATTCCAGAACTTTAATATATTAATGAGACTGGAAATATACCGGCTGTTGTTTTGTTTGTTCATATGATCTGGCATTCTACAAAAAGAACTCACTGTAGAAAGCACAGCTTAGGATAAGCATCAGTGAACCTAGATTGTCCATTGAGGTGGCCTGTTTTATTCAAAGCAAAAAATGAATGACTCCCAGACACCTGGAATGCTAGAGTGAAAAATGATCAATTAATCTGGTAATCCTTGGCTCCTCTATTAGGATCCAACCTGCACCCAAATCTCCAATATACTGAACGTGGTCTAGAACCTAATCCTGCAGAAAACAGACCACAGCCTGATGAAAGAGCAGAAGGCATGAATTAAATAATAGCATTTACTGCGGAGTAGGTGAGCATTTCTGCACCCAGGTTTACAGCTTTACTATTAGGACATTATGGACATGAGTTTGCTACAATCTAATTATTACTTTTAAAATTTGGAAATAGTGAAATAATTTCCATGTGATTATAGGAGGTCAGCAATTTGTGTAAAGTGATCATTAAGATGTTGCAGTTAACAGCTCTTATCCCTTAACAGACTATCTCATTTAATATCATTTAATGAGCCACTAAATATATTCAAGGGCTCATTAGAATCATCAAATGCTCTGAAAAACATCCTGTGAAGTATGTGCAGCTGAGATGGCTCAACACAGTTCATAAGGCTCCAAACATGCCACGAGTGTGGCCCAGCCACATCTCATCCACCAGGATGATCTGTGCAGCAAGAGTCTCAACTCCACGTAATGCTGTGGGGAGCAGCCTTTGCCTTTCACACCATGAGTGGACAACGACTGAAGACAGGTGTTCGTTTTCTACTTTAGACTTCCTTGAGTTAGGCGAGATACAAAGAATAATTTTCTGCATTAAAATTAATTTCCGATTTCTCCATTTGAGTCTCAGGTCCATCTGCATTTCCTTGACTGACACATCACCCCAGAAGAGCATGACAGTGCATGTGAAATTCTATCCTTGCCTTCTATGGTTAGAGGCAGGCATCTCTCTCAATCTGAGCCCAGAGGTTATTTCCTCAAAAAGATGTGGCTTGTTTACCAGCTGATCTCTGAGACAGGGGGAAAGAATTCATTTCATGAAGAGAATTTCACCCTTGTTGATTTAGAAATATATGGGCCAAGAAAAAACAAAATGCCATATTCCTTCATCCCTAAAATTATGGTAATAAAATGAAATGCCAATAATATCTATCTCATATGATAAAAGTGCCTCAAACATCCCTAGACAGGAGACATGAGTGAGCAAACCCTTCTCTTTTAGCCAGGGGCCATATGAAGAATTAACACCTGAATATTTTTCTCACAGGTGAGAAATATTAGGGCTTTAGTGATAAAAACTGTGCTGCAGACAGACTTTGTATCCCAGACAGGCTGCATTGTTGGGAATCTGTACTCTTTGAGTCTTAAAATTATTATTTATATCAAAACATTTTCTGGCTGCCTTTGATAAGCGTCATAAGTACAATGAGTTACCTTGCTTTCTTTATAAATCTGACTTTGAATGTTTAAAATAAGTTTTTTGGCTTTTTTTTTTCCAGTCACAATAGACTTGTTTCTACTTGCGGGGCATAATCTAGCCGGCAGCTTCCTGCGGGCTCTGGAGTACCCTGCAGCGTTGCACACAAACACCTTTATTACTGTGCAGCTTCCGACCCCCAGGCGGCTTGTTTACTTCATATTCTCGGCTCTAGGTTGTTCACACCCCAATCCCAGTGGTAGTTATTTAGCTCCGGTGACTTTTGACAATCCACCAATCCAGATCACGTTCCATCTTCAGGTTATAGTGGTAGCAATCCAACTCTCTTCCTATCTCTGTGCCGGGAAAAAAACAAAAACAAAAACAAAAAAGAGAGAGAAAGAATGCCACGGTAGCATTGAGATTTCAGACAATCTGTTCAGCATCTACAAGGCCCTAAATAAATTAGTCTGCTGAACATAGTGGTATGGAAGTTCAGAAGGGATAGATTAGGATTAGAGTTTATTGGTTTTCATCAGAGGTGTGGGTCCGTTTTGGGTTGAAGGAAGACAGCCATACCATGTACGGGATCTGCTTTATGACTTTTATTCTTTTTTTACTATTAGATATTTTCTTCATTTACATTTCAAATGCTATCCCAAAAGTCCCCTAAACCTTCCCCTGCCCTGCTCCCCAACCCACCCACTCATGCTTCCTGGCCCTGGCATTCCCCTGTATTGGGGTCTATGATCTTCCCAAGACCAAGGGGCCTCTCCTTCCATTGATGGCCGACTAGGTCATCCTCTGCTACATATGCACCTAGAAACACATCTCTGGGGGGGGGGGGTACTGGTTAGTTCATATTGTTGTTCCTCCTATAGGATTGCAGACCACTTTAGCTCCTTGGGTACTTTCGCTAGCTCCTTCATTAGGGGCCCTGTGTTCCATCCAATAGATGACTGTGAGCATCCACTTCTGTATTTGCCAGGCACTGCCATAGCTTCACAAGAGATAGCTATATTAGTGTCCTGTCAGCAAAATCATACTGGCATATGTAATAGTGTCTGGGTTTGGTGGTTGTATATCTGATGGATCTCCTGAAGATCCAGCAATACCTCTCCTGGGCATATACCCAGAAGATGTTCCAACTTGTAAGAAGGACACATAGTCCACTATGTTCATAGCAGCTTTATTTATAATAATAGCCAGAAGATGGAAAGGACCCAGATTTCCCTCAACAGAAGAATGGATACAGAAAATGTGGTACATTTACACAATGGAGTACTACTCAGCTATTGAAAACAATGAATTTATGAAATTCTTAGGCAAATGGATGAATCTGTAGGGCATCATCCTGAGTGAGGTAACCCAATCACAAAAGAACTCACATGATATGCATTCACTGATGAGCGGGTATTAGCCCAGAAACCTAGACTACTCAAGATGACGTTTATTCTTATGGCAGGAAGGCCAAAAGTATAATTTTCTTTTCCTGTTGGTTAGACTGGTATTTCCTTGTGGCTGCATCATTTACTCAATCAACTCCCTAGCTGTGATAGCAAAAAGAGGAGGATGAAGCCATTCAAGCCACACCCCACGATGTGCCTCACTTACAAAAGAGAACTCTGCCTGGGTATGCAATTTTCTCGGGTTGTTTTCATTTAAGAGTGGAATTGTAGACTGCTTCAAATGTTCTGAAAAAGAAAATACCTCGTCTCACACTAGAGGCTGGGAATGTGAGGGCTACCCTCTTCCCTCTCTACTTTAGAGGCGAGCTTGATGAACTACTGTAGGATATTGCAAGTGCATTATTGATCAAAACTAAAATAAACGAACAAAATACCCATTAAAAAACTCCTTTCAGCTGCCACTAACTGGTGTGTTTCAAACTGGAGCCATCCACCTCCTTTGTGAGTCTAACATTAGAAGAATCAGTTTCCCAGCTTTTTTTTTTCCACGCACAGTTGTCAGGTAACCACCTGACAACTGTGTGATAATAATCCCACATTTCCATCTTCTTATTACATCAAACAGCTCATTTACAGCTTGGGATTGGAGAGCTTTGCTCTTTGCCCATGTTCCTGGTGTTGGCTGCTGACAGAAGGAACACCTACTGCTTGGATGATGCAGTCTCAGAGGAAAACATCAAAGCATGGATCAAGGCAGAATTATTTTATCTGAAACAACTTTGGGTACCAAGACTCTGAACACTTAAATTACTGTCCAAAGCAAGACACAACGAACTACATAAACAACATTAATCCCTTTACAAAGAAGGTAAGATATGGTTTTAAAAAAATACCATGACTTCCTATAACTCCAGAAAATATGTGTTCAGTAGGTTCAGAAAAGCCTGTGATTCTTTCTCAGCATCCATGTGTCAGATAAAGACATATTCAATTTGGGAAGCATTGAGCTAAGTTGATGTTGACCGTGCTGAGGTATCTCTGACTGACGCAATGTAGCACACACCAGAGCATGCATGTGAAGAAAGTATTTGCTGAAAACTATTTATTGAAGATCCACTGTTGGAAGAGTCTCTGTGTTTGTGTGAAATGGCATCTCTGTGAGCACTGGTAATTGATATCAAACTGTAACATGCTGATAGCAATAGGAAATAAATTATGAAGTAAACAGAGGTGAAATAATGAGACTGAAAAGATTTGTAGTCAAAATTAAACTATCCGGAATATAAGTATTGATGAGTATAATTGAAAATGTGTAGTATTAAGCCTACAGAGTGGCAAACTTCAGTAGTAGAGATGAGTATAGGAGAATGTGTAGATGAGATTAAATGAATATAATAGAAAGACAAATCAAATAATGAATGGAAATTTATTATTAAGAAAATTGATGCTGGAGCAATTTCTCAGTAGTTAAAAATACTAACTACTCTTACAGAACACCAGAAAATGGGCTCAGTTTCCAGAATTCAGATGGTAGCTCACAAACATCTGTAAACCCAGTTCTATGGGATCCAGTATTCTCTTCTGGCCTTCACAGGCACCAGGCACAAGGCAAAGTGATAGTGTACAGGCTTATATACATACAACACCCATCCACATAAAATAAAATAATTTTTAAAAAAAGAAAGGAAACTTGACACAAATAAGAGAAATAAGAGAAGAAAATATATGATAAATGATAAGTAACATGCCTATTTTTTAAAGGGTGAATAAGTTATTTGAAAGTTCCAGTTTTAACAATGTGATATGCACATGCCATTCAGATAGGCATGTATTATGAATTAATAAAATACTCTCTAATGTCCTAGAGGACACAAGCCAGTTTCAAAATATAATTTATCAACATGGCCTTAGACCTCTGTGTACTATAAGATCTGTGAGACAACAAATCACTTAGTTCACATTCCTCAGGAGAAAACGAGTTCAGAGACTGCCATTTCTTTATAGCTCAGAATCCTATCTGCACATAGCGAATGGCATTGCCTCCATTTCGGTCTTCAGAAAAGATGCCGTCTAGAATTTTCTTTTCTTCTAATGTAATCCAGAATGAGAGTTTCCAATTATAGCAGAAAGGAAAGGAAATGATCATAAAGGTAAGAAAATACATTAATACAAGTTTGAAGACTGAAAATCAGCTGAGAAGGGGACCAGAGTCTAACCTTTGACAGCACAGCATGTAATAACATTCTGGATACACAATTTTTAATTATGTATATAGAATTCAAATTACTCTAAATGTCATAGTATTTGAGAGAAGTTTGGGAAATATCAACAACCCTCTTTTATATTGCATAAATGCATATATATGTGT
This sequence comes from Mus musculus, assembly GCF_000001635.26. Lineage (NCBI taxonomy): Eukaryota > Metazoa > Chordata > Mammalia > Rodentia > Muridae > Mus > Mus musculus. Next base: position 156,002,074 of record NC_000069.6, on the reverse strand, counting down.
ATGGACATGTATGTGTGTATATGACTATATATGTGTGTATATGACTATATATGTGTACATGCATTACTCATTTTCAACAAGACACTTCTCTGATTAAAGTTTAAAGGAGGATAAATCTATAGATATAAACATAAATATTTAGAAGACAGTTTCATAACTGGACAACTTATCAGGAAATACTACCAATTGCTACACTTCGCCCATAAGATCTTCTAAGTAATGGGCTTATGACAATGTCTAAAGTACCAGACATCCCTCCCATGAGGTCTCCCTCAAGTACAATTTATAAAATTGGTTGGTTACTCACATAGCTGTTGTGACACTATTGCAACAGTGGGTAAAACTTTCCTGGCAAGCCAGTATTATAGGATGCAGGGTTTGACTTTTCCATGCCTGAAAAAAAAAAAGTGGGTGGTATCCTCATAAATAAAATCTTACTTTTTTTTTCTGTGACCAACCAAGACCAATGCCAATTTTCTTAGAGGTCATATTTCTACCATGTAAATCACAGCCAATATTCAATATTAATTAATGTACTCTAAGTTTATCAATGTTAGGTGTATTGGGAAAATTCATGTAATATCTTATTATCTGACTCACTCTTTTTGTCACAAAGGATGAAGCAGAGGTAGATGGTTGAGTTTCAAATGCCTAAATCTTCACCCTGGTTTTCTCTCCCTTATATTTTTCACTCAGACATAGGAGTGACCACAAATGTTCATGCACCCAGTAACTACAGAACTCATTAATATTCCTCAATATTTATTTGTAAACTTTCAGGATCTCTTGGTTTGGGTGTTGCTATATGAATAATTTAGATCAATTTGAGATAGCTGATACCTGTGCAGTATTTGTGTCAAATATTTGGTTGTTGGTGTAAACCTCCCCAAATGCCCTTCTACCTGAAATTATGATCTGCGATATTTCAGACAGTGGTTGCTGCATTACTCTGGGTCCTTAATTAAAGACAAATGGAAGCAGAATTCTTCTTCTCTGACAAATACCTTATGTAAGTGTTTCTACTGAGAATAGGCCACATGTAGTAGACATAAGCACATTCGCCAAATGTCATCATTAGTAATTTGTTAGGCTGGAAAATTATAGTCTTGTTTTGCTTGTGTGAATTTTACAAATTGTACTTAATAGGTCTAACATGCTTTGTATTATAAATCATAGCTTAAGTATATGTGTTTTATTACTGTGCTTCCTTATGCAGCAACTTGATAAATTGAATAAAATATGTATATGACATTTTATATTATGTGATTATTGCCATGCAGGAATTGTCTTTTAGCCACTTTTAGCCATTTACATTATTTGATGAATCTTCAGTGAAGTGACTTCTTCTCCACCACCATGAAATATGGAACAGAACCATTGTTCATGGGTGGTTTTGGTTGAACCAAAAGGAAGTTTCGCTCACTTACTGAAACCAGGCAGACACAGCTTGCAGAGTTGTGAGTTTGGGGGGGGGGGGGGCTCTCCTCTACTGGTCTGAGCCATTACAGATTTGTGAATCAGTGAAAACATCACATCCAAAGAGTATGGTCAGCAGACCCATAAGATGCACTTGAAGCTATAATGTGTTCTGCTGGCATGTCAACAAAAAGGACTCATTTCTTCTTGAGAACAGCCTCCTTCTAATAACCAGCCCTGTTAAATTTGAAGGAATTTGGGTTCCTCATGACCATGTTCACCTGACCTCTTGACAAATGGCAACTATTTCTTTAATCACCTTTGCAACTGTATACAAAGAAAACACTCCCCAAAACATCAGGATTCAGAATATGTTTTTGAAGACTTCATTAAATTCCAAAGTGCAAATTTCTATACTATAACAATAAGCATTCTTATTTATTGTTGGCAAAAATATGATGAGTGTAATGTTTCCTACTGTGATTAATAAAGATATGAGCCTAGTTATAATAATTTGAACTTCACAGTACAAAACTGCATAGCATGGGGGAGTACAGAAAGAAAATGTCTAGATACTGACCTTTGTAGAGGCTAAGACCACAGGGAACTACAAATAAACAGAACTATAGAAAACTAAAATACCAGCACAGTAAAGGGTCAATGAGATGAAGTCGCAGCTCTAAAGAGTGGGATAAACTACTTGCAAAGATTATATTGCATAATGGAAGAATATTCAAAACTTGAAAAGAATTGTTTAAATCAGTACTAGAAGACTGGTAAGTTGATTAAAAGATGGGCAAAATATTTAAATTTTCATTTCTTTTCAAAAGTCATCACAATTGCCTAATATATAAGAAACACCTTTTAAATGTGATTAATTATCAAGAGCTGAAATACGAATCAATAGGGGACACTAACTTGAAATCTATAGGGTATTAATAAAGTCAGAAGTCAACAAGTGTTGAGAATGTGAAACTGAATGTGGAAACCAAATGTAAACATGAGTAATCTTACTAAGAAAATTATATAAGTATTGAGAAAAATATTTAGTCAAATGTTTGAGCTCCAGTAATGCACTGCCTAACCCTAGCACTATTATACCCTGATGATTAGACCAGGGGCAAGATCACTAAAGTAGACTCATGGAAAAGTTTTCCTGGGAAAGAATCTGAATTATCATATAATGCTGTCAATGTATATTATCAAATAACGCTGACATTCACATTATCATATTATACCTCATGAACTCTAGAATCCATCTTCTTAACCAGTTCAAGAATGGGAAACAGACTACTTATGGCTGAACTCACCCTAATTATGGATATTTAAATAAAAGATTGATTTCTTATAGATAGGTCAGTTTAATGAAGGCATGGGATCTGTATCTGTAGGTCAAAACCCAGGATCATGCAGAGATACAAAGGACACAGTTGCAAATGCCATGTGCTGGCATATCTCCTTCAATCTCATTCCATCGTAAACTCTTCAGGAATGATATTGTCTGACTCCCAACACTATTCACAGTATTAATGTCACAGTGATCTGCCACGTCATTCTACTTTTAGACATAGAACAGTCCAAAGAATGTCTACTTTGGAAACAATTGGCTTATTAATCCTTTCATTACATACGATGTTGGCATTTCTCTCAAAGAACAGATGAAAATATATCTTCATATTATTCCTTGCAAAATCACATATTCTGTATCCTCTTAAGTTAATAGCTTTGAAGAAATCATATGTTATGACTAGTCTGTAGTAGCACCTCTGTAGCAGATTAGCGGCCACTGCTGAGTCTGAGAATTAAAACACAATATGCTGTCTGTGTCTGCCGATTTAGAAAACAAGAAGTCAGTAGTTACACATACATACACACACACACACACACACACACACACACACACACACGTGTGTGTGTGTATATGATGTATATGTATATGTATATGTATATGTATATGTATATGTATATGTATATGTATATCACAGTATGCTACCAGAATACCATGGAAAAATTATTAAAAACAAATTTAAAGGAGCAAGGGCAGATAATAGATTGGGTAGTAATAATGGCAGTAACTTCAAGTAAAAATAGTAAAAGCTTTTGGATTAACTCAATCATGTTAATGTATATTGTTAAATTTCATTGTTAAAAAAATTAGGTTGTACACTGAAGTCATTCTTTCCACACATAAAGATCTATCTACATGATTTCTATGTCTACTCAGATTGATCAAATCTGTAGTTAGCAATCAGACTTTAAGGAAAGCTATATCTTTTGCTCTCATTTTAGTTGACAATGGGCTGTTTCCCAATCACTGCATTTCTCATTATGCCTTGTCTATTTTTAGCTTGTGTATAAGTCTTCTACTTTCCCCTATGTCCTTACTTCATGCCCCAAAGTCTCATGGACATTTCCTGTTGCTATGATGTGCAAGCTATAGCTCTCCATATATCAGCTAGCTGTAAAGTGGCAATAGTAGAATGAGAGGCAGAGCCACAATGAAAATGGTGCCATATTATACACATGTGCATTATGTGCCTCCATTCGTCAATGCTGAAGAGCAAATGTTTGTCTCTCATATTTCCTAATGAGGCCAATACTCCTCTTATGTGGAGTATAATGCCCAGAAGAAAATTGGGACTCAAAAGAGAGTCACAACTTCCTTTTCCACTCTACCTTTGTGCTGAGATTCAGGGTAGCTCTCAGTATTTCTTGTTTGTAAGACTTAGTTTATATTTCATTTCTGTGTCTGTCTGTGCATATAGACACATGCATGCAAAAACCCACAGAAGCCATAGGCAGCAGGTCCTTTAAGAAGGAGTTACAGGTGTTTGTGAGCCCCTTGATTAGTAATGCACTCAAGTTCTCAGCAAGGGCAGTGCAAACTCGTAAGCAGTGATCCAACTTACCTGTCTCTTCTGAAATTTATTTTTGTTGTTTTGTTTTGTTTTGTTTTATTAGATATTTTCTTTACTTAGAGTTCAAATGTTATCCTCTTTCCTAGTTTCCCCATCTGAAAATCCCCTATCCTCTCTCCCCTTCCACTGCTCATTAACCAACCCACCCCTGCTTCCTGCCCTGGCATTCCCCTATACTGGGGTATTGGATCCCTTACAGCTGAGTTACTGAGAGTTGTGAACAGCCTAATGTGGGTTTTGGGGACTAAACCCAGTTCTTCTGCAGATCATTAAGCAAAACACCATCTCTCCAGCCTCTACCCTGCAAAAATTTAATAGAAATCCTGCTGCTGGTATAAATGAGAGATTATAGAAGTGTTTATATTTCTTCCTTCTCAAAAGCATGGGCACATTAACTCATGCATATGGAATTTGAATACAAATGGGCCTTTTGTAATAAAATGTTAGCAACATGTAGTCAGTGATTTTTTCCTCTGTATTATTCAACCTGTATGCTCCTTAAAATGCAAATCACAAAAGTTAAAAGATAGCCTTAAAGACTATATTATTGTTATGAAAACAGATGAAGCACACAAGATGACGCACTTTTTAAAATTTTCCATAGAAGTAAGTTACTTCCTTTCAAAGACAATGCAACCATTATTACATTCAACGTCTGTCCATCAAATTCAAGTCACACATTATTTTAATTCACTTAAGAATAATACTGAGAGGAAAACTGTACAAAAAAAATAATAACTCTGTAAGCATTCTCTGTGGTCAGTAAAAAATTGTTTAACAATATGTCAAATGAAAATCCTCACCCTTCTCAGCAAAACCTAAAAGAAATGAATTAGAAACAGTTTCTTACATTCTGAGCTGTATTTTATAGGAGGCTATTATACGTCTATATTCCTGAGCTGTTTGCGAGAAAAGAAATTCTCTTTATGAATAGCTAGTTTTAAAAGTATTTATCAATTTTGATGCCAAAACTCATACAGCCTGTTCTTTACTTTTTTTCATTTTATAATTATCTTTCTAATGTTTAATAAGGATGTTGCCCTCAAAAAGTTTGTCTATTGTAATTAACCTTGAATATGTTATTTCATTATTTTCCTTGATTTAAACACTAAAATAAACATTTATGAATCACCTACTCATAGCAAATGCATGTAATACATTCTATCCTTCTAAAAGCATCTAGATATTAAATACCCAATTAGTCTTCTTGTCATGTAATGTTTCTACCAAGCATAGGATACAATGATATTTGTGTGTGTGTGTGTGTGTGTGTGTGTGTGTAGAATTCAGTGTGATTGAATAAACTTGTAAGACCTTCCTTACTTGTGACTGCTGCATTTCTATGAGGAAAGATAATGACAATCCCCTTTTCTTTATGTTTCTGGCATTATATTCTCATACTTGTTATTGGATTTCAAAAGAATACTCTATAATGCATGATAGGATTACAGGGCCCACCACTTACTATCACCTCTCTATGTCTGACATCTTCATGAATGCTAGCATTTGTGGTGACATGAAATTGTAGTGAGAATAAAATAATCCAGTATTGGGAGGCAATCATGTATGTCCTACACTTCTGGCTGGAATTTTTTTTTTATCAATACACAAAGGAGTAGAAGTTTTCAAGTGTTTGATTACTATCTACCATTTGGCCAATATTAAGGAAGGGTGTAGAAATCCATACTCCCAAGTTCATAGGAGCCATGTGGCTGTGTCCAGAATTAGATGAGGTGGTGAAACTGATGTGGCTTCCTGTAGACTTAGAGAAGGAACTTCATGAGAGACTCAGTGGATGACACCATTACAATAGGGGAATAAGTGGAAGCCATGGTTTCTCTTCCTTCCTGTATTTCCTGTAAACATTCACTCCTGCACTGACTTGATAAGAACCTGGTTCAGGTTAGTGGTGGGTGGATCCTTAGGTTTGGGCACAGAGGAGTACCATCTGGAAGATGAAAACACAGTCCCACCAAATCGACAATGAAAGTGTGTTTTAGTTGTGCATGGAAGAGCATGGATGTTACTGTGCAGGTGGAATTTTAACCTAAAAAAGAAAATCAAATATATGTTTCATATAGCACATCCTGGGTACTCTTCGCCAACCTGAAGAATTTAATGGATATTTAACACATTTTATTCCTATAAAAAGGAAAATTTTCTTTGATGCTAGTAATGAATCCATTCTATCTAGACACCCACTTATCATTTCTGAATGTGGAGAGTCCATATTTATATACATGGTAGGCTATTTACTTTCACACACACACACACGTCAATATACGACACAAATTTTACCGAGTGAAACACAATTATAAAGAAAAAGCTCAGTGCTTGGCTTTTCCTTTTGCTTTGGTATTGAAGTGGAAATTAAGTCACATGCTTTGTAAGTCAGATGCTTTTTTATCGAGGGCCATAAAGCATCCGCTAAGGCTTCTACCATTTTTTTTTTATCAGATAAAATACGGTCAGCATGGAAAGGGAAGAGTGGCTTCTGAGGTGGCATGGCCATGAGTGCAGACTTGTGGTTGGATTTTACATAAACATTCATTGCATTAACTCAGAAAGTGGTATGTTTTATTCTTGCATTTTCACTCTTGCAAGGCGCTGTACCAAGGAAGAGAGTTACCCCTTCCTTGTCTTGCTGCCCACTGCTGCCGACCCATGACCTCCTGCCTCCTTTTCTGTTGTTCAAGTTATTTTATTCCTGCTAAAGAGGGACGTAAGGCATAATTTGGTATTTTGTTAGCTTGAGGGAAGAAAATAATCACAGGCTGAAGCTAAAGAAATTTCAAACCCAAATACCAAGGTGCCAAATTCCCTACAAGGACAGTTTACTGTCAGACACCTACATGCATTTATTTTCCAAACTCTACAGTTTTAAAATACAAATAACTTCTAAGGCCTCAGCCAGGGCTTATTATGAACGCCATTATTATTTCTATTTATAAATGGCCAGAGATAGTGACGTTGGAGCCTTTCCTAAAGTCTGATCTCCCGTCTCTTAAGTTATTAGAGCAAAGAGAAGAAAAATAAGCCTGGCATTTTAGCTGTCAAGGCAGTTGCTTAAATATAATTTTGTGGTTGGGTAACTCAAGAGTGGATTAGGTGCAAAACTCCTGATTTCTGCCACTTGCTCTTGAAAGTGCTGAGGAGCAAGGAAGAGTGGCTGGATTTACCACATGCATTTAAACAGCAATGTGGGACCAACAACCACCTGCGTGTAGCCTCCTTATTTGGATTCTCATCTGCTCTGCAGCCATGTTTGAACTGCACAAATCACAGAGCCTTGGGTGTTTATATGGAAGGACATTTGCTTTCTCCAGCATTTATTGACCACAAGGGATTCCCAGTTGAGTCCTGACAAAAGCAAACTCAGGCTGGGTCTCTGCAGGTGCCACCCAGCAACCTCCAGAGCTCCCGGGCTTTGTGGGTAGTCTGCCTTTTGCTTAACCAGCCTCTCCCAGGAGAAGATTTCTTTAGTGTGCTCAGACAGTTTGCAGAGTAAGGCAATAAAATGCTTAAGTTAACATTATTAGGGAAATGTAAACACCGTTTTGATAGATGTCATGAATGTGCTCAAAGTACAGGCTCTGTTGTAATGGAACAGCTGGCTACTTAGTGATTTTAAAAGAGCAGAGAGGCTGAGTGTAGGGTCTTTTATCTCCTTCTTTCTACAGTTAAATCTGGAGATGTCCCCAGAGAACCAATGCACTTGCTTGGATAAAAGGAATAACCTATGGTGTGATTAATAGATATTTAGAACTTAAATGCAAGTTCTACATCAATAAAATCATTTTTAGACCGATTTTGATCCCTGGTCCATCTAGTTCTTTGATAAAACTAATTATTTACAAATGCAATCCTTTTTCATGTCCCATTTCATTATACTAGTAATATCAATGTTCACACTTGGTTTATGAGGCTTTTCAAAATGTATTTATCACCAGACAGCTGTTTTAAACCTCCCCCCCCCCTTGATTTTCACTTTAGTTCTTATGGCTGGGCTGCTCTATTCATCGGGCAAGTCTATTCTCAGTGCTCTGTCAATTTCCCCCTGAATGACCTTATCCTAGCAAGAGTTCCTTTTGGAAAATTTTAAATGAACTTTAAACTTTCATTATTGTTAGTTTTTTAGATGCTAAAAACAATGTTGGATAAGTGGGAGTCTTAATTTCCCTGGGAGGATGCACCGGGGACCCTGTTCTTAGTGATGCTCAGAGCTGCCTCCAGGACCACTTTGTTGCTGGAGCATCCCTGGCATTCTTTCCTTCTTAGAACAGCTGACAAAAGGTGGAAGACTCACCTGGCTTTTGCTCTTTCTCTTAAACCAGACAATGAGGAACCCATGAGTTTGCCAAGATGTAAGTCCTCCTTTTTATTAGATAAAAATAGAGAAAGGAGAAGCAATTCAAAGTCCCATGAGACCTGAGGGAGAGGTTATGTCTCCTCACTTGGCTTCTTTAAATCTTTATTCTTTCTTTTGTTGGTCACCAACACAATCTTCAGATAGCATTCTCTGTACAGACAGTTTTTCTTGGCCAGTCCTACTGGACCTCTTTAGAACTAGATCTGTCCAGACCAATGAAAACCATTAAAGGTCAGAGTCTATTTTATTTTCCTTTGAGAATGCTGACCACCAGGAAATAGAATAAACCAAAGCAACCATCTTGACAGCTCTCACTGATATCCGTCTTAGTAAAGTTAAAAAGTCTGAAGACAGAGATAACCCTAAATCTGTAATTTAACCCTGATCAAATGTTTCTTTGATGAAGCTAAACTACAGAATTCTCCAACACATAAACTTGGTCAGTTGACAATCACCACTGGTGACAAAAACAATCTGGGATTGTCGTCTTTGCTAAAAGCTGTCTTCAGGCATTTGGATTAAAATGGATGCTGTTCCAGTAACTCCCTGATAATGTTATACAATGTATTGTATTATATTCACCACTCACCCCTTCCTCCTGGACTTGCCCCCCATTTCCTAGATACCCAACTTCTTAATACCAGTCAAGTCTAATGTGTGCTGCCCACACATTCTTGTATGTGCCCTTCTGCTAGAGTTTAGCAGATCTAGCCAGGGCCACAACATACAGAAAACTGACTTTCCTTCAGTAATTATCTCCTAGTGGTATCCCCTCAGTTACGGGTTGGGCTCTACACCTGCCTCCCCTCTTCTTGCTGGGGTTTTGGTTGGCTTAGTCTTATGCAAGTCTATGTAGGCTGTCACCCCTGCTGCAAGCCCATGTGTGCTATCACACTAGAAAATACCATTTATTTGTGGTCATTCATCATTTCTGGTTCTTGCTGTTTCCTCTCTTTCTCACCCAAAGGAACTTTGATAGATAGGACTAAAAACAACAATGTTGGCTTTTAAAATTTTTTCTATGTTGATTGCCTCATCTGGCATCAGTGCAATGGAGCATCTTGGTCCTGTGGAGGCTTGCTCGATGACCTAGGGTAGTGAAATGCTAGGGTGCTGAGTGGGAGTGGGTGGGCGGTTGGGGGCGCACCCTCATGGAGGCAGGGGGAAGGGAGTGTAGGGGTTTGTGGAGGGGAAACTGGGAAGGGAGATAAAATTTAAAATGTAAATAAATACATAACCAGTAAAAAGATGGAAACACTACATTTTTTTCCTATGTTGTTTATTGAATTACAGATATTTATTTACTACATGGAAAATACTGTTAAAACTCTAGTTTTGGAAGAGATGGTTTTGTGTTGGGTTTGTAAATACTCATTACACCATATTTCCAGCACAGTGACATATACACAGAGTTGTTTATGTTATAGAAACCTGGGGTGGTAGAAGACACCCTGATTATAAACATTCGACTAGTAACTTTTATAAAATAGAGGAACGTGTGTTTGCATAGGTCATATGACTTTTTTCTTTTTTTACTGGTTATTTTATTTGTTTACATTTCAAATGTTGCCCCCCCCCCATCCAGGTTTCCTCTCTGCAAGCTCCCTTCCCTATCCCCTCTGCCCCTGCCTCTATGAGGGTGCTCACCCACCCCCTACTCCAACCTCACCACCTTAGCATGCCCCTATGCTGGGGCATCGAGCCTCCATAGGACCAAGGGCTGTTCCTCCCATTGATGCCAATAAGGCAAACCTCTGCTATATCTCTGTCCCTCCATGTGTAATCTTTGATTGGTGGTTTAGTTTCTGGGAGATCTAGGGGTCTAGTTGATAGTGTTGTTCTTCCTATGGGATTGCAATCCCCTTTAGCTTCTTCAGTCCTCTCCTTAATTCTTTCACTGGGGTCTCCATGCTCAGTCCAATGGTTGGCTGTAAGCATCTGTACTGGTCAGGCTCTGGCAGGGCCTCTCAGGGGACTATATCAGGACCCTGTCAGCAATCACTTCTTGGCATCAGCAATAGTGTCTGGGTTTAGTGACTGCATATGGGATGGACCCCCTAGGTGGGGCAGTCTCTGGACGGCCTTTTCTTCCATCTCTGCTCCACTCTTACTCCCTGTATTTTCTTTAGGCAGGAACAATTCTGGGTTAAAATTTGTGAGATGGGTGGATGATTTCATCCCTCAACTGGGGATTGTGTCTAGCCACTGAATATGATCTCTACAGGTTGTGTGTCCCCTGTGTTGCGTATTTCAGCTAATGTCATCCCTCTTGTATCCTGAGAACCTCTTGCTTACTTGCCATCTGGGACTTTCTAGTGGCAACTCCTAGTTCCCCATCCCCCACAGCTGACTTTTTCAATGGTTTTAATGTGACCACTCCAAAATCAGGTATTGTCCATGTGATAAAACAAGAAATATGATGTTAAAAGTTAAATAGAATATGGGATATGGTGGTACCCAGACTTTGGAGGCTGAAGCAGTTTGATCACTGTGAGTAGGACACCAGCCTGGTATACATGGCAAGTTCCTATCCAGACAGGGATACAGAGTAAGACTCTGTCAGGAAAGAAGGAAATAGTTAATCAGGTATAAGGTTACTGGGAATGAAAGGAAGACCCTAAACTTTGCCTTCTACCTCCCAACAGGCTAGAACTGCTGACCCCTGCAGGGGATTAAGCAAATTACTAGTTCTGTACAAATTCACACTGATCTTGGATAGCCAGCTTTCATAAAGACAAGAAAATAAATAAATATCTTCTTTTGCTAACTTACTATGTCTTGGGTATACTTAAAATCAAGATGATAAAAGGATGGCTGCCACAACTTAGGTTATGAGTAACAGTGTAGATCAGCACAGCTATGTTTTAGATGAGGCTTTTAACATAATGGTTCCCAGAAAGATTTTGTTTTCATTATAACAGTTATATCATAGCAGTGAATAACTTAGAGATCATTTGAAAACCTTTAAAAATAGGTGCTACTGACTCTTTTTCTTTTTACTTTGCCCATGTTTATACCTTCAATAATAGTCACTCTTATTCAATGATGAATCCAATTTTGTCTTTTAAAATCTACAGCATTAACAAACACATCATGTACTTCTGCTAGATCAGACCGATACCATCCAACAGACTACACAGAGCTTATTGGGTTTTCTTGTCATGTACTGAACAGTTTGTCTTCATTAATACACAGTAGACACACTAATATCCAAACAGTGAAAGTATCTATACAAGCTAATGGAAATGCAAACAGGGTGTGCTAATAAACTCCTCTAACTAGGGGTGAATGGCAAGGATACCACATTTTACCTTAGACTAAACTACATAGCAATACCACATCTTTAAAATTTTTACAAAGAAAAAAATTACAGTCATATAAAATTAAGTAACAGTATTTTGTTAGTGTTTTACTATGAGAATAAAAGATTATATAAAGCAACATATGAGACAATTTGTTGTACTCTTTGCACAGCAAAAGTCCTAAATTTTTAAAATAAAAATCAAGTTTTGTATTCTCTGTCTGTATTTACAGATGAATATAAATAGTATGTATATATAATGTGTATATATTCACACACATATGCATAAAATTATATATTTTTTCTTTATCTCACATGTACTTCTATGTTCTTTACATTTTCAATCTTCCTCTTGCAACAGAGAGATAGTGAGGAAGTCTGCTCAGAAACAGTACAGGCTCCAAACCCTTAGCTAATTACTATCCAGATATGTGATTTCCCAACGCAAAATGTTTTGTGAATAAGATTTAGCATTATAAATTCACTGTTATATATGTGAACTCCACATTGTAGCAGTATCATATAAAGTAAGTATAATAGAAAGCAATCCCACTGGCTATGTTCATGTTAACCCTAGAAAAATAGTTTCCTCTCTTTCAGAGTCAGTGATAGATTGCCAAGATATTCCAATAATATTATGTTTCAAAAATTCAGTATGAAAAAAAACAGATCTTCTGAACCTTATTATAAAAGGTATGAAATAGGTGATAAACTCAAAATAACAGGTCTGAGAAATAAATTAAAGATTAAATGGATAAATAAACAGTCTCTCTGATACCACAGCAGACCTGATTGCATCTTTCAGAGATAGCTATTGCTGCTGACCTCCATAATGACCTTATGAATCTGTCCTCTCAGGACCAAGGCAACAGTGTGATGACTGATAGATACAAATATAACCAAGTTGGAGAAGATGAGTTTAAAACATACTAGGAGGTCCTGTGCTGTGATCTCATAAAACATCTTCCATAAATAAAGGCCTGTCAAATAAATACATGTACAAGAAAAATCATAAAATAAAAACAAGAATAGAGTTAGAGATACAGGAAACCATCTAATGTCTTATTCTCCTGTGCTCCATGTTAATTCTGCGCAAAGGAAAACGAGTCCACTGTCTCAGATTCTTCCCAAATGCAGATTTTTAAAAGGGAAACAGGTAAAGGCTTTTCCAAGAGTTAAGGATAGACCTTAAATTTAGATGTGCTATAAAAATGCAACAGCACTTGAATCCACTTAATGCCCTTTGACATGTCCCAAGGCCAAAATCATCATGTTTGTGATGTAGCCTGTGACAAATGAAGTGATGAGTCTCAGACACAATTGGCTTCCTATCTTGTGTAAGTGGTAACTAAGACCTTGGATTCCTAAACCCAACTTCTGTGTTTATAGACCTTTCTTGTTGCTTTATGCTCTTTCCAGTTTTAGTTTTCTAGATTGTGTTTAAATGCCTGCTTTGAAAAGCTGAATGAAAGGGGGGGGGGGGGTTTCTGGGCCTTTCGGGGTAAATATGTTATATTTAGAACCAGTCCCTGACTAGCTTCTGTGGAGCAAGATGTGTTGACCAACATCATCCTATAATCCCTAAAATATAAGTAAATGACCTTTGTCTTCCTGCTGTAGCTGTTCATGTGTGCCTATAGCAGTATGGAAGCCAGCTGTCGAATGTGGGCTCAGGAGACACCTCAATCCTACAGGGAGCTCAAAGGCGTATTATTGAAACCTTAATCTGAAATTGTCAATGTGTGAAATGTATTTATGATGTGCTGTGGAGCTGGCTTTACCTTGATAGCATATGTCACAGCTTCAGAGGAAGAGATCATGTGTGTGTGTGAAGGAACACTAAGGAATTACAAGTTGGGTCATTTCTACAATGGAAGCATTGGTTAAAACATGTTGATCAAATAATCGGCCCCTATGAGAGAATCTGCATTGGGTTATTATTGCAGGAGAAGCACTGATTAAGAAGGTAGTGATCATGAAATGAAAAAGACCAGCCTCATTAACCAAAGCACATGAAAAGTTTAGAGCAATTCAGATGTGCTTGACCTCACCAGGACTTACCCATCAACAAAATATATCTCTTGTATTGTGATGGGATATCATAGTTGTCTATTTGACACATCTGAACATAGGGAATGATTGAAGAATTTTCATCATCAGACTGGTATAAGAGAGTGCTTTCTGGAGTATTTTTAACTGGTAATTAATGAAGATGGCCAAGCCCATTATGGGCAATGCCACCTTTAGGGAAGTGGTCTTAGTTTGTATAAGAAAACAGGCTGAGAAAGGCCTGGGGAATAAGTCTATAAGTAATGTTCTTTCATGGCCTCTGCATCAACTCCTAATTCCAGGCTTTTCCTTGAGTCCCTGCTCTGATAGTCTGTAAACCAAATAAATCCTTTCCTTCCCAAATTGCTTTTGGCCACAGAAAATTAAACAGAGAGTTAAACTATACCAATATGTTTGAGCTTTCAAAAGATATAATATACAATAACAATTTATAGAAGTAGAGGGATCAATGTTTATTGATTCTGTAATACACTGGGGCAGAAGCAGGGTATTTGATATGTGTTTCATGTTCATCTCATGAGAGCACAACATTGCTTTTCCTCATGGTACTTACATTCAGTGTGCTGGAGACTCGTTTTCAGAAGCGGTGTATAACATCTAGACAAACACAAGCAATAGGAAGTTTGGGACAGAGCTGAGTCTCGGTGTTTCTCTGTGGAGAGTGTAGAAATGATCAGGAGACAACATGGTTAAAGCTGAGACACGGATAGAAAACCATGCCTGCAGAAGGTCTGCCTTGTTTGTTCAGAGCAGGTTTGGAATTTCTGCTAAACACTGACATGTGTATGTGTGAGCATAAGCTACAAAGTTCAGACAGGCTCCACTATAAAGTAAGAAGATGAAAAAAAAATAATACAGAACAAAATCTCACATGTGGCAAAAATACTTTGTTTTTCCCATCAGACAGAGAAAAGGGAACTTCTAATCCACAGGCATGAGTTAGAGATTCTGAACGGCAGCATCGCAAGTCTTTTTTGGAAGAGCCAGGGAGAGTCAGCTCTGAAGTGAAGGCTCTACTGGATGCTGGCTAAAGAATAAAGGAATAAAAGCAAAATCCTAAGGAGATCATACTTGGAAGATACGTAACTACATGACAGAAAATAAAAAGAAAATGTCCACACAAGGTAAAGGGATAGGACAAAGTTCGGCAATCAATAGAGTGCGTGCCTTGTACCCAATTAAAAATGACCAAAATATAAAAAGGGAAACTAAAGAGCAAGAGAATGATCAGTGAATTAAAAACTTCTAGACGAGCAAGAACAGCAAGTGAAAAATCAATAGACAAGGTCATTAGAAATGCTATTTTAAACATCCCAATGCTAAGAGAATGAAGAAATATATAAGCATGCATGGAAAGGGATAATATTCTTATAAATCCACATTAAAGCAGAAAAGGTGGGAAATACAATAAAGAAAACTAGAGGCAGATTAGTGAAATGCTAGTAATTTTTAAAATCAACATAGGATATACCTTTACAAACAACGAGAATTGAATAGACCTTCATAGACCCACGAGAAAATCTTTTCAAAACTCTTATGAGCATAACTAGGACATCACACACACACACACACACACACACACACACACACACGCACAAAATAAAAATAAGAGAGAAAATAGAAAAATAACACATAAATAATGTAAATATAAAGATATGATTACTGTGATATAACAAGGCCTAAGATTTCCAATCATGATTTGGCACAAAAAAATATATATGAAAAATAACAGTGCCTTCTATGGTAACTGAAATCCTCGCAAAAGAATCCATTTTCAAACAAACACAATATATTGTACATATTTGTTGTGATTGTTTGAGAGAGGATTGTTGCAGGATTTTCCCTGTCCAATCACATTAGGGCAGTGGGAGGACTGTGATTGGACAGGAAAAGGGAGGTGAAGCTAGGATTTGGGGAGACAAAGAGGTTGCAAGAGGGAAAGAGGAGGTGAAGCCAACATGGAGGCAGACTGGACAGGAAGAAGATCCTGATCCCATGTGATTTTAAACAGCCTAAGTAGCTAAGATTTTCATAAGGTTAGAATAATTGGGGTAAACCTTTTATCATTATCAACTGGCTCTGAAATTATGGTATTGACATCTTGTAAATTGTGTTATTATTGATACATATATCTGATTTGCTGATTAAGCATTAAGAGTCTTGATTCTACCGGTAATTAGGTGTTGAGATGGCTACCAGGGTTGAGTGGGGCACTGTATGGAAGCAAGAGGAACTCAGGGCCCCCATCCTAGAGATGGCCCAGTGGATGCCCTGTGGTCTCACAGGGCTGGAGCATGGGAAGGCCAAGAAACCAAGTGAGTGAGGTCACCTGGTACAGATCTAGCTCGAGAGTTGCTGCTGGTGGTGGCAGGAGCTTGGGAGCGAGGCCTGGCCCCACTGAGAGTTGGTGAGTTCATATTTTCAATATTTCCCGCAACGCAGGATTGCAGTGTAACCCAGGTTGTTCTCAAGCTATAGCAAAACTTCTGTCTCAGACTTCCAAGGCTATAATCTCAGGTGCCTGGTACCTTACACTAATGCCACATTTTCTTTAATACTTTCCGGTTAGTGAACATATATGTTGATTGTGAATGGTGTTGTGTTTGTTTGTTTACATTTTTTTGTTAGTTGCTGAACGTCATGTTGAAGGGTTTATTACAAGTTAGGGGACAGAGAGAGAGCTGAGATGGTGGTTCAGGAAGTGACGCTCTGATTCTGCAACCTGAGAACCTGAGGACTCAGCCTCAAAACCATGGAAGTAACCAGGTTTGAGACTAATCCAATGACATCACCAGGCCATTCTGAGAGAATGACACCGGGGTTGAGGAACCGTCTGGATCAATAACTCAGATACACAGTAGGTTCCAGACCACTCTAGACTACAACACTTCCTTGTTTAAAACAAAATTCATGAAATAATAAAAAAGCAAAACAAAACATAACAGATATTATAAAATACAGTGTGTTATTCTCTGGTTGTTCATCCAGCCATACTCTAGGCAATTTAGTTCTCGCTCTAATTGTTATTCTTCATAATTGCACACTAGATCTGTTCATTTACATGACCTTTCTACACACCCACCTCCTTGGTGAGCTTGCACCTGCTCACTCTGTCTAAAGTGACCACGCCTTACTCCTATTTCATACTCCAGCTTTTTGCATGTTTTATTTTTGTCAGTAGTTTTTTTGCTATCTATTTCTTTCAGGAGGATTAGCTAAGGGATTTGGGGCTGATCAAGAAAAAAAATATGACTACCAGAGGCAATACCATATAATTGATTTATTTGAGCTGTTTACAGACATGTTTGAATGAAAAGGAAAGTTCCCAGCAACAGAAGTCTGCCTAGAGACAAAGGCTGACATCACTACAAAGAAGCAGGGAGAGGAATCTGAGGGATAGCGACCACTCAGAGCCCGGCTTTCACATCTGTGCGATGCTTTTTAGCATCTCTGGGTTAGAGGCCTCCTCTGTGGCTAGAGGTGTTTTAAGCAAAATGATTGCATATGGAAGATGTATATGTCATATACATCTTTTGATATATAAATTTGAGTTTTGTGCCAGTGGGATCTTAAGTTAACAAGTTCAGTCTAATTAATAACAGCAGTAGCCTAGGCACCTTTGTGAGATGTCATCCTGTCTTCATATGCAATTGATATTTCTGTACACTAAGTCCTTAGCTGCTTTCTGACAATGAGCTTAATAATAACACAAACCAAGCAGGGTTTGCTTACTTTGTACATTATTGAAATTTTGTATATTAGTATTTTACCAGGCACCCAGAATGTATTTAATAAATAATATTTATTACTAAATAAACATTTTGTCTTATGATTGGGAAATGTAACTTAACCTTTACATACTGTTTAATCAAATGAGTTAAATAAGGAAATATTGGTTAAAAGTTGTCTTTAAAATAACTGAAGGGACTCTGGCCAGCTGGATCATGGTGAACATAGTCCTGGTAGGACTTGCCCTGCATCCTATTTCCTCTGCCTTGTTAAAAATCATTAGATTATATTCCTACAGGTAGCCACCAAGGTCTAATCCCTCATTTGGCTGCTTCCTCCTCCTGAGAGTGACTATCCAACTATCAAAGTATTGAAGTCTAGCCATCAAACGCCTTCTTTGGCTGACCTAATTAACCTAATTAAAATTATGCACTTCATTCTAACTTGAGGTTTCCCCTTGTACATTTATAGACAGTCATTTTCCTGTGGGTCATGTTGCCTTCTCTGTATCCAGATGCAGTGTTTTGTTCCCTGCCCCCTCTTTCTTCTTCCTATCCCCTTCTCTCCATTCCTGAATCTCATGTTTCTGTCTCTGATTCCTGCTCTCTGTCCCCCTGGGGTAAATTGATCTCTGTGTGTTGAGAACTTGGTCTTGGGGATGTTGAGAAGATACTTTTTCTTTCAGTGGCATTGTAATAATGATTTATTCTTCACACTTTGCGATGTTAGAACAAGACTATTATTTAGCGCACAACTGTATTCTAATGGCTCTAATGTGACTCCAAGTAGAGAGTATTTTAAATTTGGTAGGAGCTTAACCTTAGCTGTGAGAAAATACTAGGAACAAACATGTCATTCCTATCTATTTTTCTAATCTCTGAAGACCACATTTCATTTAAGAAGACAACAAGATAGTTTAGTGGAAAAATTTTAAAAGATAGTTTAATCATTTGTCTGTATCCTAGATTTTAGAACATTTAGTTATGTCTGTATAACCAGAAATCTCTTTGTTTAATAATTTATCATAAAAAATAAATATGATCAATTTTTTTCTAAGAAATTATCACAAAATAAATAAAAATATTTTTAAAACTGAAGAAAATATTCCTTGTATAAGACTGCTCAAAGTAATATACATAAGCCTATTGGTGGACACAGCTAGTGGAGGGGTCATGAGTGGGCCTAAGTCTGGCCCATTGGCCTTGAGGTACTTCAGCGTCTACTCTAGCAGAGCTGTCACAGAAAATTCCCTCCTGCTATGAACAATTGGAAAAGTAGGGCAATTTTATAAAGAAATAATTTCAGAATGAGGATGGCATGCAGTACAGGCAGGTGGTCTGAGAAAGGATGCCAAGAGGTTGAATTTCTGATCAGCTGGCTTTTATCTTAAATTAGATGCGTTCAGATGGACCATACACCTGCCTAGGGTCACATAGCACTGAAGCGATACAGTACAGAATTTAAGGAAATTGATGACTGGAGTCTAGAGGGATGTAAGAACATGTACAAATGTGTCCAGGAAGGACTGTGTAATCAGGCAGCAATATTTGGTCAAAAGCATGCATGCAAGCTGTCAGGTATGATTCAATACCTGTTTAACAGTGGTTAAAGAACTACTGTGATCCAGCTGATTAGGGCTACATTGGGGTTATTCTTTCAAAGTGTGACTACTCAGAGACAGATTGAGACTGACATCATGACTCATTTGGTCCAGATCTGAGTGGTGTTTTGGTTCTCACAGTGAGGGATAACAGTGGTAATGTTGAGTAGCTCTCAGATATGCAACTGAATCTCCTATTGCAGAGTGCTGTCTTC
The DNA here is from genome assembly GCF_000001635.26 of Mus musculus. Lineage (NCBI taxonomy): Eukaryota > Metazoa > Chordata > Mammalia > Rodentia > Muridae > Mus > Mus musculus. Next base: position 155,982,456 of record NC_000069.6, on the reverse strand, counting down.
AGTATCAAACAATCATTCAGGTCCAAATGTGAAAATTACAAAAATGGGGTGGGACATCTTTGTTGGGTATCAATCTGGCTATCTGGGCTGGATCTAGTTCAGAAGTGCTTGGACAAAGGTGAAAATGGGTCTCTGCAGAATGTGTTGACTTAACAATGGATCTACTATAAGTCAAACAAAACTCTACATTATTAAGAGAAGAAAATAAAATCTGAGTGTCACAAAATGTAGTAAAGACAGTGTTGATAACACAGTAAGACAGTGATCTGTGGTGGAAAAAGATCACCAAGAATGAAGGTAATGCCTAAGCCAGTAACAACTTTGAAAGTACGGCTACATGTTTATTCCAAAACTGAATGGAATGTAAATGTAAGCATAAGAAAATGAGGGGCATAAAATTAGAATTCCTAAAATTGAAGTATGATGCCCGAAATAAAAAAAATATTTAATTTAAAAAAGATATATTTCTGACAATACTTTTGAGTTTCTTTACACCATTTTTAGAGAAAAAAAGCAAACAAGCAAAGATTATATGAACTATCCATTTCTTACTATATGAAATCCTAGCTGGGGAACCCAGCACCCACTAAGATGTGCTGTTGGGGGACTGACTGTAGTGGTGTGAGGGAGATTCTGGGTGATGGTATAGCCCTCATCATGATGATCCCTATGATCCTTACACAGGGGTGTATATTTCTCAAAATTCAATGAACTCCACATGGAAAATTGATTTTAGGATATATAAATTGTTTTTAATGGAAAAGTGATGAAAATAAATATGAAGAATCAGAAAGAACAGAGAAGAAAAGAGATATAGTAAAAGACAGACACACACAGAGGGAAGAGAGAGAACCAGAGAGAAAGAGAGAGAGAAAGAAAGAGAAAAAGAGAGACAGAGACAGATATAGAGAGACAGACAGAGACGGACAGAGAGAGACAAAGAGACAGAGAGGAGAGAAACTTAATATTTGTCATAGACTCCTATCCCTGTTGAGTCCCAGATAGGGCATGAACTACATCAAGTAAGCCAGTGAATTTACCAGGACCACTTACATGAATAAGAGTGACTCAAAATCAGCTACACAACAAATAACTCCATCAATACATCAGTAGAGGGTCACAAATGCTGTGTCCCTGGATCTCTCTGCTTCACTTGGGTGATCACACTCACTTCTCCCCAGCAACTGTTACTATGGATTTAACCATAGCCAGGGCCTTGTGAACCTTAGCCTCTGGGGCTTGTAAATTCTGTTTGCTTCCTGACTTATGAAGCTCTCTTCTCTCTCTAGTAGGAAATCTTTCGGGTCAGGTAGAATAGCTACACAATACATACAAACTTCCAGTACGGCAGAACGTGTTTCAGTCAGTTCAAATAAGAACCTGGGAAGTAACTCACGTGATTACTGGGCTCAGAAGGTATGCCTCCAAAATGGGGTCCCCTTGAATGATAAGCAGATAAATGGACCTAGAGATACAGCCCATGTCATGCCACTTTCTCTTCACTGCCAAGCACAAGTAGGGGCTGAGACTTCGTTGTCTGAAGTTCCTGTGTCAGAAGGAAATATGTACCTGACAAAATTCTGCAACCAACTTGGAGTTCAGCCCTAAAGTCACATTAATGAGGGCAATTTAACCTCATGGGGCATAAGTAGGGAAGAAGGCAGGTCACCTATCATACTTATCCTTTGTCACAGCATTGGCCCGTTTGTCCATATGTATTTGAGAACCAGACTTCAAGCATGATTGTTCTTCTAATTCACTCAACCTCTGTATCACCTGCTGCCTTCCTGAACTATGAAATCTCTCCATAGCGGTCTACTCTTTGAATACTGTAGCCAATCCTTAGTTGATTTCACATATGCCTATCTATGCTACATGTTTGATAGATTTATGCGACTTTTCTTCTTGCCTTCAATTGTTGCAAAAATCCTGGATACTAATTAGATTTTTTTTTGCTTCCCCTTGATCAGTCATATCTTTTTACATTCCCTAAGAATACAGAGATGAAACCCGAGTTTCCATTAAAATCATATCTAAGGTTAAGTCTCAGAAAGGTAAAATGTGTACAGAGTAAATAAACTATCTGGAATATACTTCCTGTAGTTAAAGAAAATTTGCACACAAGCAGCCATACACATTCTTGTTGCTATCAGTAATATCAACACTGTCAAAAAATTGGAAGAATTGAGGTGTGTGTGTATGCATGTGCACATGTGTATGTGTGTATTTTGCACGTGTGTGTGTGCATGTATACATGTGCTTTGTATTCATTCATGTGTGTGTATATGTGCATACATGCATGTGTGAGGGAGTATGTTTGGCCCCAGCCTATTAGTATAGCTGTAAATTTTCCTTGACTCAATTTTATCATAACAACATTATCAGCTTTCATTTCATGTTCTTCAAATTTATCAGCCTTAATGATGTGTTTAAAGTAAAAACGTTTATCAGGGACAGACACCATAGCAGGCCAATGTATCATTGTCAATAATACTAAATGTCTACACAAACCACTAAATTAAATGTCTGGGAATGTTACAAAGTGCTGCGTTTGCATAGGCATAAATAGAACTTAGAAAGGAGACCCAGAGGGGTTCATTTGCATATCATTTGCATTGTCACTACTGTCAATTAGCCCAGACACAAGCCAATTCAGCAGAAACATATGAGGCCAAACTGAAGAACATATGCCAACTTGGTCTATAGTCCATAGCTGGAGGTACACAGAGAATACTGGTTGGAAAATCTAGAAAAATCAACCCTGTGTTTCCAGTATATGTAGTATCTGGGAGGGTCAATCATGTGTGTGTGTGTGTGTGTGTGTGTGTGTGCATGTACGTGTACATGTGCATGCATGCATGTGTGTGTGTGTGTGTGTATGTGCACACATGCATGTGTGCATGTATGTGCATGCATACAAGTTCCTATTCAACCTAGAGCAATGATTTGGGAAGAGTTAGATATTTTGATTGTTACTACTCATTTGTGTTTTGAGGAAGAACACTTCCCTTCCAATGTTTAAAACAAAGCACTTAAGAATGGTGGAAGAGTGTAAGAGCCAGGGGAAATTTAGATCCTAAGGAAACAAAGCCTTCTAAAGATTCCATGGAAGTCACAGAATCTGACTACATGCACAGAGCCTGCATAGGCCTAAACCAGATGAAGTCCAGGGGTGGGGCTTGGGGGTAGAAACAAGGCCTTTATCTAACCCAAAAGCCATCCTGATCACAAAGGAAGAATTAGTGTTCTTCAGTGAAGTCTCCTAGGAATACTAACCACATTTAAGGTCGGGTCCTTTACCAAGTAGTAATGGACAGAACAAAATCAACTCGATGAGGTTTTTGAATTTTGTTTCATATAGCTTTAGTTGGGCATCTTTTGTCTTATTGATCTTTTGCTTGTATATTATGGATTCCAGTGTTTTGTTTTAATATGTTTTATGTGTATGTTTCTTGTGTTTTCTCTTTACTTCCCTTTATTTTGAATTCTGTTCCTTTGTTTCTTCACCTGTTTATTCTTTTTGTGTGTGTGTGTTCACATGTATCTATTAAATAGACATCTTAGACTACATTATAATTGTCTTTTTACGAAGAAAACAAGATAGATTAGCTCTTAGATGTGAATTTTTAAATGTGATAAGAAAGATCTTAATGAATGTTATTTCCTTTAGTGGGCAACACTGTATGTCATTATCTGAAGTATTTTATTTTTCTTTTATTTTTCCATTTTTTAAGATATTTTCTTCATTTAAATTTCAAATGCTATCCCAAAAGTCCCCTATATGCTCCCCTACCTACTCACTCCCACTTCTTGTCCCTGTCATTCCCCTGTACTGGGGCATATAAAGTTTGCAAGACCAAGGGGCCTCTCTTCCAAATGATGGCTGACTAGGCCATCCTCGGCTACATATGCAGCTAGAGTCATGAGCTCTGGGGGTACTGGTTGGTTCATATTGTTGTTCCAACTATAGGGTTGCTGACCCCTTCAGCTCCTTCGGTGCTTTCTCTAACTCTTTCATAGAGGGCCCTTCGTTCCATCCAATAGATGACAATGAGCATCCACTTCTGTTTTTGCCAGGCACTGGCATAGCCTCACAAGAGACAGCTATATCAGGGTCCTTTCAGCAAAATCTTGCTGGCATATGCAATAGTATCTGTGTTTGGTGGCTGATTATGGGATGGATCCCCATGTGGGACAGTCTCTGGATGGTCCATCCTTTCGTCTCAGCTCCAAACTTTGTCTCTGTTACTCCTTCCATGGGTATTTTGTTCCCTATTCTAAGGAGGAATAAAGTATCCACATGTTGGTCTTCCTTCTTAATTTTCTTGTGTTTTGCAAATTGTATCTTGGGTATTCTAAGTTTCTGGGCTAATATCCACTTATCAGTAAGTGCAAATCAAGTGAGTTCTTTTGTGATTGGGTTACCTCACTCAGGATGATATCCTCCAGATCCATCCATTAGGATTTTTACCAATCCTATATCTGATAGGGGATTAATATCCAATATATACAAAGAGCTCAAGACGCTGGACTTCAGAAATTCAAATAACCCCATTAAAATATGAGGTACAGAGCTAAACAAAGAATTCTCACCTGAGGAATACAGAAGAACTGAGAAGCACCTGAAAAAATGTTCAACATCCTTAATCATCAGGGAAATGAAAATCAAAAGAACCCTGAGATTCCACCTCACACCAGTCAGAATGGCTAAGATAAAAAATTCAGGTGACAGCAGATGCAGGAGAGGATGTGGAGAAAGAGGAACACTCCTCCATTGTTGGTGGGATTGCAAGCTTGTACAACCACTCTGGAAATCTGTCTGGTGGTTCCTCAGAAAATTGGACATAGTACTACCAGAAGATCCAGCAATACCTCTCCTGGGCATATATCCAGAAGATGCTCCAACTTGTAACAAACACACATGCTCAACTATGTTCATAGCAGCCTTATTTATAATAGCCAGAAGCTGGAAAGAACACAGATGTCTATCAACAGAGGAATGGATACAGAAAATGTGGTGCATTTACACAATGGAGTACTACTCAGCTATTAAAAACAATGAATTTATGATATTTTTCTGTTTATTCTTAAAGAGAGAAAAAAGATAGAGTTGGGTGGGTAAGAGAGGTGAAGATGATGTGGGGGAAGATGAGGGAGAATATCTTGTACATGAAAATATTTTCATTTTTAAAAAGGTGGGCACAAAAGTTTTCAAACAAATGTTTCATCATACCTATATATGTTGATTTTTCAATCAGGCAAATTTCATTTTAAACAAGTCTTGTTCCACTTATATCATGAACCTGTGATAAATTTAGGTACTGAATTTGAGAAAACTGGTAAAAACATTTTCTTTGGTTATTGCTTGTGGATTTATTTGTATATGTGCATATGTGTATGTGTTTGTGTGTGCACGTGTGGTGTGTGTGTGTGTGTGTGTGTGTGTGTGTGTGTGTGTGTGTGTACTACATGTGCACTAAATCCAATGAAGTTAAATGAGGACATTAGATCTTTTGCAGCAGTCTTGGAATGCCTGATACAGTTGCTTAAAAACCCAGGTTTTCCGCATGAGCAAGAAACATTTTTAGTCATAGAGACATCTCTCCCATCCCATCATTTTTTAATATATAGAAGAGAAAAGGAAAGTATATCACTTAAGAACAAAATCTAAGATTCTAAAATTTCTTAAGCCAGTACATCTTAAGTGATTCTTCTTACAAAAAATAAATGAGTTAAAATAGGAACAAAGGTTATTTAAAAAAATAGATATACTATAGGTAAAAGTTAGAGAACTTCATTGTGTCTCTGCCATTCCAAAGATATCCAGCCTGTCTTCATTCCATTTTCAGGGCATTTATTTCCTCAGTAAGTTTCACTTATGTTTTTTATAGTACACAGGCACCTCACCAGTGGTGGTACACTGAAGACTATGTCTCTATGCCACCCCCAGGTCCACTTCGCTCTCAGGGTAGCCAAGCCCATTGCCCATGGAGACTGGAGGGAGAGAAACTTACCCAGAGAAGGTGGATGCAGTGCAGGATCTTTGCTAGTGATGAGAACTCAGCAGAGAAGTTACTGATAGGAAGAGTTCTATTGAGAATGCAAATGTTCCCACATTACAAAGAGTCAGATCTGTGTAGTTGAGCAAACTGGCTTAAAGACAAATACCTCACAGGGAAGCTTCCAAAAAGCCCTAGAAAGTCTTATTTCGTTCAATAAGTAATCAATTGGAAAAACTATGTCAATAATAATTTAAAAACATACCAGGTGTGTAGGAAATTTCTGAAAGTGAGAGCTGATTGCACTTTGTGTTTAAAGAAGGAACAAGGATGCTTTGGCTGTTGGAGAACAGAAACATAATATCTTTGGTTCAGGAAAGAATAGTCTGAGAGAAGATATTTCTGGTGTTCAATTTCCTTCCTATATGTCCAATTAACCTTTATTAACTTAGAAAATATCACATTCTAATTTGATTGGCAGCATCAGAGCTGGCGCCAGGCAGAGGAGTGGAGAAGCCCTGCTGTAAAATCATGGTTTATTAATACATCATTAAGCACTTTAAATGGGTTCCAATGGTGCATTTCTAAGGGAGAAATAATTCAGTATTTGTTAGTTATGACAGAATAGAATTGAAATTTACATTATAAACCTTACACTAAAAATCCTAATGTGCCAGCAATTGGATTATGTTTCATGAAATGATAGTGTAAGCCACCAGCCTCTTTACCAAATAGAGCCATAAATGTTAATGATTATATACTTTTATCCAGACAAAAACATATTATCATCTAGTAATATGATCTAAAATGTTTGAGCACAAATAAAATAAGAATTGGATTTATTTTCACTGAGAATGTAATGGGACTTAATCCAATGTGATCTGACTTCAGAGAATACTAAGTAGAGTTGAAGATACAATTAAAGTTGTATGTGGTTCCTGTGAGCAGACAATCAGGAAGACTGCCATGATTTCAGGCCATCATTATGTTTTCCTCTGCATGTGAACAAAATAAATAATGCCAAAAAAAGAACCATAGATTTTAATTTAGCCAACATTTCTACCTTTATTCTCAAATATCAAATGAAAAAGTAGATATTTCCACTAATGTCTTTATTTTCTATTTTGAATTTCAATTTTTAGACAAATTCTAAAGAGTAAGGTGAATGTATGTGAACTATCTGTGAGACGGTCCATGCATGAGCAAATTCAGCTTCTCAGAAGCAGGGTCATGTGTCTTATTCTCTTATTCTCTTGAGATAGAATCTCTCACTGAAACTGGAGAATACCAGCTGCCCAGCAGATGCCGAAATCTTCTCTGTCTGCCTTAGGACACTGCTGAAATTCAGGCTTGGAAGGTTCATGTGGGTTTCTACTGTTTGCCTTCCCACAGTACAAGTGGGTAAGCCTGGATGATTTCATATGGTTGCTTGGGATTTGAACTCTGCTCCTCATACTTCTGTAACAAGAACTCTTCTCTACTGAGTCATCTCTCCAGGCCACATGGTCTGTCATCATATATGATTTATTTAAGAAACATTATAGGTGCATGAATCTCATTTATTTATCATGGTACCTAAGGCACAAAATTATTTCTTTGGAAATATTTGATATTCCCAAATCTTAGAGAATATTAATTAGATAAGAACTAACAAATACAATTTAGTGCATCTATACAATATTAATGATATATGTGTAATTTATTCTGCAGGGCAGTGCTCTGAGCCTTCCATAGTCTTAACCTCTCATTGTCAATGTGTATCTTTATATGTAAATATTTTAGATGTTTAGCTGGTATGCCAAGAATACTGACTACATGACTACATTTTGGCATGTAAACCCAGTCAAATAAGCCATTTTATAGACGTAATTTGTTTTCAACACACACTCATAGAAACACAGAGACACATGCATACACATGAATAAACACACTAAACCAATAAATAAATGTAAGTTTAAAAACTGTATAGCAGTGAACACCCAGCCTTTTCTTATTCTCCCTTGCTGAAGTAGGTTATTAGGCAGAAATTGTGAATTAATTCTTGTGAAAAGTTCAACACACAAAAGTAAGAAAAACTAACTTGGAGGAAATCACAATACCAGGTTGCTTCTCTATATGTGCAGAATTGCCCTGCCTTTGTATTAAATTGCATAAATGTCTTTCCACATGACCTCTACACAAGTAACTGCAGTAAGTGGCTGTTTCTAGTGGGCTCTGGGGACATTTAAGGAAAAGTGATATAGAGGATGTTTCTGAAACAGAGAACTGCACATCCACTTAAAGTCTTGCTACAACTCCAGTTTGTGTAAATCCAGATGCATGTCCTTATGTAAGAATGTATCGATGTCATGTACAAAACTCATGTCTAAGAAGAAGACAATAGCATCAGGATGAAGTCTCAGGACAACAGTGTGAACTGCTTTGAATTAGAAACAAGAAAAGAGAAGCAGGAAGAATGTAAGTGGTCAAGTCAACAGGCTTCTTCTGGTAGACCTTAGGGTTGGTATTGCAAGATTAAGTATGGCCTACTGTATAAAAGGAAAACAGTTATTTGAAGTGTGTGTGTGTGTGTTTGTGTGTGTGTTTATGTGTGTTTACTTTATTTTGTACATTTATTAGTTCCTTGAGAGTTCCATACATTATCTTATGATCATATCCATCTTCCATGAACTCTTCTCAGATATGTCCACCCCTGCTTCCTTACCCACCCACCATTGTGTCTTTTTTTTAACCCCACCAAGTACAATTTGTATGCCCCCACTATTCTCTGGCATGTGGCTCCCTACACTGGAGCATTCCTGACTTAGCAGAGCCCACATTTTCAGGGAAATCAACCCTTCTCCCAGCATCTATTAGTTGCTGGTAGTGCCTCAGCTTGGCATGGGGCTTAAAGCCTATTGCCCATTACCATGCTGGACTCTGGTCTGGCTTAGACTAAAAATTTCTAAACAACAACAAAAATAAAAGCATCAATATCATGAAAATAGGATCATGAAATGAATCTTTTTTTATTCATGTATTTGTTTGAAGAAATAAAATAAATGGGAAACCATAAGTATTCTCATTGTCAAAATATATACAATATATGATGTTGGTTACGAGCTCTACTGAAAATCAAGGGATTATTTATGTGAGGCAGCTGGATTTGCCAAAGAGGATGAAAGGCTATACAGTATCCTCTAAAGCAGTGGTTTGCAACCTTCCTAATGCTCTGCCTAAGGTATAGTAGCTTCTCAGCATTTGTTTTCTTTCAACTCCTGTTTGTTGCTGTAATGCAAATATCTTCTTGGTTTGCCACCATATAGCAATGCTCTCTTTAGATCAACAGTTCTCACTGTAGATCATGACTCTTTATGCAAACTTCTATTTCCAAAGATATTTACACCATGACTCATAACACTAGAAAAGTTATAGTTATGAAGTAAAAACAAAAATAATTTTATACTTGGGGTCACCACAACATGATGAAATAAAACTCTGTAATTTATAGATATTAATTGTGTAAATCTGAAATTATACCTGAGGCAACTGGAAGCTATGTGTATTTATATTTCTAAAGAACGCATCTGTTATAAATGAGCTACATTTGGAGACAGCATGGTAGTAATGATAAGTGTGTTTGACATAACAAGAATCAATAGGGTAATTTTGTGGAGTGCCATGAATAATGAACACAGAAGCTTCAGATAGTTCAAGACACAAGAAAGCACCACTGCTAAGGTACTGGAGGAATCCTGCAGTGAAAACAGGGTCCCATCCTCAGAACTCAGTTGAGTTCAAGAAATGTTTTACTGAGTGGTTTGTTAATATACCCAGTGTTTAGCTTACACCGGCCTGTAACTGGCTGAAGAACTGTATGCTCTTTCATATTTGACTTTGTTCGAAGTAATAAAGCATGTATATTTATTGTGCTAACAAGAAAGTGTCAGGCTGCATAGGAACATGGCAATAGAAGAGGAAATCACAAAGCAGCATGAAGGAGCTCATTTCAGTGTTGAGGAAGTGTTAAGATTTATCCTTAGAACTGATATAAAGTTGAAAGAACCAACCACACCAAGTTATCTTCTTGCCAACTGCCAAAACTTTTCCTTAACACATGTGCCTACTCATATACCATGTACACACACACACACACACACACACACACACACACACACACACACAGGAAACACACAAAGGAAAATAATAAACAAAAGCTACAAAAAATGAATCTTAACATGAAAATCCAAAACAAAACCATGCAGCCATGTGGGGCTGTATACAAGTCATGGAGATTTTGTTGTTGTTTACTGTTTGTTTGCTTTTGATTTTCACATAGTTGGGAAAAAAGCCTTTATTCTTGTTTTACTGGTAGCTACTCATATATGGATCTGAATTCTTGCTTTGTACTTACTGTATAAATGTACCTCAACTTTACAACTGGATAGGTAGTATCTGTCACATAGAAGACTATCATCATTACCAGAGAAGGAAAAAAAATTAAAATAATTGAAAACACAACTTTGCACCCTGTAAAGGTGAAATAAGTATTCAATCTTTTCTATATTTCAAGTTACATCGGTAGCTCTAGATTTTAATTTAATGTAATATTTTTGCTATTTAAAATAACAACTAGTTTTAGCCAAAATTAACCTGTGATATTTAAAAAAAATATATTGAATATAAAAAACAAACAAATAATCATAAAACAAATAAGAATAGTTACTTAGAACCTACTGTTTAGTTAGATATTTACAGATGATTTTACAGTAGGATTTAACCTACAAACAATGTGTGATATTTTACCTCCATTACTCTTATTTTGGATATTTAAGATCTTTCTAACTATCACTAATCACTAAAGTTAGAATTCTTTAAACAGAAAGTTTGATGAGAATCCAATGTTGTGCACAGGTCAATAAAGAGACAGAAGTATTTTCATGTAAAATGCTATAAAGATTTGAACTATAGCTACATTTTCACAAATGCCCAACAGTTTTAGGGTCTGAGTCAGAGTGTTAGAGGCTGTGTGATTTTTCTGCCCTCCAGTTATTCTATAGAAATTCCAAGAGCCAAAATTTCGCTAGAAGAAACAGATCACCAAGGGTGAATCTCTGTGCTAAGTTCTCTTACCATTTCCTATTTCACATTTTCCCTCCTGGTCTGACATAATGGAAACACCCCCCACTGCACATTCCTGTGGCCATGCAAACCACTGTTCAACACCTGCTTCTGCATGATGAACTTCAGTCCCCAAAAGTGTTCTTAGCCAAAATAAATATGTCTTTCTTCTCTTAAGTTTGTTTTGTTGCAATTATGGTTATTACATGATAAAAGGAACACATAGTTGGCACAGGAAAATGAAAGCCATTTCCAAGACTAACCCTAACTATATGCTTCTTCACATATTTAACATCCTTAATAAAAGGAATTGGAAGATCTTAGAGATGCAAGCTGAAGAAAATTTAGGATGTTTCAGTCAGATTTTTAAGGGGTGATTTTTTTGAAACCTCAGAAGAGCAGTGTCACAAGGTCTCACACAAGAAAAATAGTATATTGAGATATGGAATGAAGCCATCCATATCAAATGTTGGCAAAAAAATTCTATGTATTTTCTTGGCAGACCTGAAGTTTGAGTGAAACTTACTTTATAGTACTAGACTTGTGTCTTAGTCAGGGTTTCTATTCCTGCACAAACAACATGACCAAGAAGCAAGTTGGGGAGGAAAGGGTTTATTTGGCTTACACTTCCATGTTGCTGTTCATCACCAAAGGAAGTCAGGACTGGAACTCAAGCAGGCCAGAAAGCAGGAGCTGATGCAGAAGCCATGGAGGGATGTTCCTTACTGGCTTGCTCCTCCTGGCTTGTTCAGCCTGCTCTCTTTTTGAACCAAGATTACCAGCCCAGAGATGGTCCCACCCACAAGGGGCTGTTCCCCCTTGATAACTAGTTGAGAAAATGCCTTACAGCTGGATCTCATGGAGGTATTTCCTCAACTTAAACTCCTTTCTCTGTGATAACTCCAGCTGTGTCAAGTTGACACAAAACTAGCCAGTACAACTTGTTAATTTAATAAAGAAAAATTCAGGCTAACATCATAATCATGATGTTGCCCGGTTACTGCTGTGTGCTTTGGTGACAGTCACAATGGAAAATTGTAACAAAAAGATATGGAAACTCTGTGGACTGGCCAGAAAATTAGTGTGCTTCACAGGGCAGAGAAAGAGGCCTTTGTGACTAAAGAGACCTTTCTTTAGCAATAGGAACCAATGACTTTTCATGCTTCCAATAGAAATGGCTTTGAGGGAATATCAGAAATGGATGAGACTTTACATGGAAAGCTTCACAGTGACAAACTGCAGAATCAGTTGAATGATTTCCTTCCTTGATAACAGCCAGAGACCCTCCAACAGACATGTCTTACTAGGGTTCACGAGCCCAGGAACTTGAAATCTGCTACAGTGCACTACCACGAGAGCCTTGCGTAATACATGTCTGGCAGCAGAACTCAGCATTGGTCAAGTAGTTCTGGTTTTGCAGGTATTCAGAATGGAAGGTCATGGGGGCTTCTTAAAACTCCAGGGAAAATAATTTCGACTTAGGAATTTGTAGCCAGGTCATATTCCCTGCTTGGAAGACTTCAGATGAGAGAAGAGCCATGAAGCTGTGAGTGGAAAGTTGAAGCCTAAGATGATTATAGAGCCCCAAAAGCTGGGGATGCCAGGAGCATGAGCGGCAGAGCAGAAGGCTGCAAGAGCCCAGTGGGGCCAGCTAAGTCAGACACATGCTGGATCTGATTTGTGGGAGCTGTAGTCTCAGATTGGTTTTGCTTAGGTCCCCTCCCTTGTTTGTATACCTCCAATCTTCCTTGAGATAAGATGTTTATACTGTCCCTCTGTATATTGGAAGTGTGTAACATCCTCTTCTGTTTCATAGGGACATACAACAAAGATTTCGTCTTTGTGAATACATTGTAGACTTCGGACCAGTTTGTGGACTCTTATAAGACTTTCCAAATGGATTAAATACACCCTGTATCATGAGATGGTCCTGGTCTTCTGAGGCCAGAGGAAATTGTTATAGCTTGATTCTGAAATGTCCCTCTCGATTTGCATTTTAAGTGGTTGGTCCCCAGCTGGTGCTCTTACTTTGGTAGGTTCTAGAAACTGGAAATTGAGGTATAGCTCCTGAAGTAGGTCAATGTGAGTACTACATTCATGGGAGAATGTCATCCTCACCCAGTCACTGTCTGGGTTTCTGACTCCCGGTCTGCTGTGACATGAAAAGCTTCAGAAATAGTTTGATGCTGCCCTGAGATGAGCTTTTCCTCTGGGTATTCCCTGACAAGATGGGCTCAAACTTTGAAAACGGAAGCTCCATAAGCATTTCTTTCCTCAACCTGTTTCTGTCAGATAGGAAACTAACTAATACACAATCTCTTAAACTTTTAACATTGTATCAACATCATACTATAATACAATAAGGATGGAAGTTCATGATGTATATAAGCAACTAGAATAAGTAATTAACAGTTTCCTTTTCTCATACATATTATATTACTATCTTCTTTGTAACACATGCATATTATCAGTATCAGACAGAACTTTCTTCTTTGTAGAAGACCCATAATTCCCTTTCCTTTCCTTCATTCTGTTTTAGTTTCCTTGACTCCTGACCAAGTGTCAGGAAACTTACAAACTTATCTTTGTAATAAAAGCCAATTTTAGCTAGGATAAGCTCATCAAAAAAAGATTGAGACAAGAAATTCAACTAATTCTCATAAGTTTCAATCTTATGATTGTGGGTTTCAGCCTGCTTAGAATCCTTCCATTTTGGGTGCTTACCTCCATGAACTTCAAGCTCCAGAATTAGAAATAGAAGTAACAGTTTTACATGCTGTTAAGACTGCTAAAATAGCTTCCTGTAATCCAACTGCATATAGCAAATCTCTAAATGTATTTGATTGTGTAATGAACATTGTAAATTGTATATTTATGCATACGTGTGTGTGTTTTCTATGCTGGTTCTGGGAATTCTGTAGCTCATTCTCTAACATAAGCTGCTTTAAATGAAACACAGATGCTACTTTGTTAACATGAAAGACAAATGCAAGTGACAGAACAATATATGGAAAGTTAGTCATATTATCACTGATAGACATTTTTTAATATATTCTTTAATCTTTCTTTACAGTCCAGACTTTATCCACCTCCTGGTCCATCCCCTGACTGTTCCAAATCCCATACATCCTCTCCTCCCCCGCCCTCCCCCCACACACCTCCATCTCCAAGAGGATGTCCCCAACCCTGACTCCCATTTGTAATCAAGCACCTAAGATGACAGGGGTGATTTTTGCCAGAGCTATTACTTTGCAAGATTTTAATGGAAATGAATTTGTTTTAGAAATTCCTATGTTCTATGTATTGGGATCTTAAATTCCCAGCCCAAGATCTTCATGAAGGGTTTAAAGTCTTCCAACTACTCAAAAATCACTGTATTCTATATCTTCAAGGTCAAGATTTTTTTTTAAAGAGCTATACTTCAGCAATAACATCATTGCAGTATGAATGGCATTTCTATTCTGTAGGGTCACCTCTTCATTGTTAGACCATAGACATGAGGCTCTGGGTTCCCTCAATGGGCCTGGAGGATTGTCATGGAGAAACAGTAAGGCTGAGCCCTGCCAACATTGCTGAAGGCAGAAGATATTGGAGTCACGGATGCTGCTGGGTCTTGACCAGTAGAGGAATGTTCTATATGTTTCATTGCTGACACGATGAGAACCCTGGGCCTAAAGGAGAATCTAGAACAGAGACTCTGTTCTCTAAGCCACAGCAAAATTTCCTGGGACCATCTGATTTTCCAGATCTATAATGGAATGGATTTTAGTATTCGCTGGTGCCCCAAAATATGTGTGAAATGAGGTCAAAAATACCATAGTCCTTGGAAAATAATTCACAAATTGAAATGTGGATATGGTTTTCCTTAGTAAATTTGATTGTGGTAACAAATTGCCATGATGTGATTATATATTACTAGATACAGAAACAAATTCTGCACTCCTCTGGAGGCTAGGAAGATCAAAAACAAGACACTGGTGGACTTCGTGTCTAGTTGGTCACCAGCTTCCTGAATTAGAGATTATACTGTGTTAGTTAGATTTCTGTTCCTATAACAAAATACTAGAGGACATAATTTTTAAGAAAAAAATAAAAGGTTTATTTTACTTACATTTTGGATTTTTTCATTTGTTGTTGATTTATGTGTTCCTTTTCTCCTTGTAACAAGGTACTATATCACAGCGAGTATAGAGACATAATCTTCACCTCATGTCTACAAGCAAAGTGAGAAAATGTGAGCCCAATGGGCTACACACTTTCCTTCCTTTGCAAGTATGCCTGCAATGACCTATGACAGTCCAGTAGAACATTTCCTATCAATAGTTTCAAGCCTAGGAATTAAGCCTTCTGCAACTCTGTAAGGAAAATACAAGAGTTAAATAGAAGAAGGTACTTTCAGGCACCTTTGTATGCTAGAATGCAGACTCTTCATGAAGATAAGGAAAGATCCCTTTCTGAAAGGCGACTCCACCTTCCCAACAATCTCCATGTCACTTCTTCTGCCTAGCCTTGGACTTTCAGACGTAACTAACATTTCTGAAATGCAAGCCCTGTGCAGTAGAATGGAGACTCCTAATGTGACAAGGGCCTCATGGCAACCAGTACTCTTCTCACAACAGTGATCATGTTACTCATCCCCGTGCTGTGTGTTTCACATGGCTAACTGTGTAGTTTTCAGAATTACATGGATGTAAAACCAGCTATATTTTACATGTGGTTTGTACTTTTCATATGATATCTGATATACCAAAGTCTTCAGATTGACTTCTGAAGAGCTAGCCACAGAATATATTTAGTCTATAGTCAGGATCTACTCCTAGGTTGATGATTATATGTGGAGAAATCAGTCCTTTGTGAGATTATGTCTATCACAGTATTCTTGTTGTTGTATCAATACATATCACCTATGTATGAAAAAAATGCATTCATTATTTCTATCGGATATTGCACTTGCTTGCAGAAGAGTTCTTACCTCAGGTATAGAAGTCACTTCAGAGACATTCCTTGTGAAGTTACCACCTGCCCACACCTTTACCATATGTGGGGACACAAGAAAAGCATGATCACAAGTGTTCTTCTTGAATAATAAAAATGCAAGCACAGGTGAAGCCAGACAGCAGTGTACTGAACACATGAGCCCACCTGGGTACACTCTCCACGTTTTCTACACCCAGAGGTAAAGTTAAGCAATATTCTGTATGGGAGCCCTCTCAGTGGCTCAGAGCAGTTACAAGGCTCAGTCCTCTTTCCTCAGCTGTTTCACTCTGCTTTCCAGTCCATCCTTTAATTTTTTAACAGAAAACATCTCTGTTGGCGGGTGAGTATTTCTTCTTTTTCCGTGTGTGAGTAACTGTGTTCTGTACCAATTTCCTCTGACTTGAAATATTCCCTTGGGAAGGAAGCTAGCAAGAAGCAGGCAGCTCATGAAAGTTACAAAAGTCAGGAAGCTCACAAAACTTACAAGGTTCAGGAAACCTCTTGGGTGTAAATAAGCAATAAACAATTGATGGGCTGGAAGGGGTTTTATGGTGCAGTGGCTGCTTTCAAGTCATCCTGGGGAATTCAGTGATGTACCATTCCTGGGTTGTCATTTATTCTGATGGGCCGCTATAGTAAAGCAAATGCATTGGCCTCACTATATTCCTGTAAGGAATCCTGGGGCCACACTCCTGTAACGCCTCAGGAGTAAATACTTATAACCATCCTCGTGTGAATAACTTCTCACCCCTCATTCTGTTAATAATCATCTAACCATTAATGTCTAATCTTTCACACATGATCCTATCAAGATCCCTGTGCTCACCAATGCTCATGTCATTATCTCCTCATCCATGTTCTCAGAATCAATGCCTTGTCCACATTCCTATGAGCAACACCTCTCCCGTAACCTGGGATCAAACTTTGATACAAGCAGCAGTTAATATCCCCACAGACATGCTCCCATGATCAACCCTTTACATATGCTCTGGTATTTAGAACAAACCCTTCGGCTCACTGAGTTAGATTGAGAAGGAATGGATTCTCTTTTTGTTGTTTCCAGTTGCTGTAGGGTAAATAGATATTTATTTTCATCTCCCTAGGAAAGCTCACAGCACAGCAAGCAGAAATTAAAGAGCCCAGTGTGCTCTGAGCACAACTGTGATCTCTATCTTTCTTTAACCCAAAGGTAAACCCAATCCTTAAAATTCTTGAGGACAAGACTGGAGATATGGCTCAATGCTTAAGAGTATTGGCTACTTGTCCAAAGACCCTTGATTCAATTCTGAGCACCCACATGGCATTTTACAACTGTCTATAACTCCAGTTACTGGAGATCGAATGCCTTTTTCTGGCTTCTGCGGGAATATCAAAGTATAAACAATATTTTCTTTTGTTGAAAGTCTAAACAGAGATGTTTTGAGAAAGTCAACTGTCTTAGAAGGATTTAATAGCCTACAATTAAGAAATTAAGATTTGGGGTTTATTCTATGGTATCAGTATTTGTCTACAGAATATTATAGGATTGAGAAAATAGCTTAGGGTGCATTTTGTTTCCCAACACAATATATTTTGAATTTGAAGTATTTCCTTATATTCAGTATGTTTAATTAAATATGGAGTGCTAGATATAACCCTCAAAATTTTAGAGTATTCAGTATACAGACTTGCTAACACCACTTTTAAAACATTAAATATATCATTTTGTATTCTCTGACAGACAATTTTAGATAGGTTTGCTAGGGTCTGATGATCAATTATTGGATCAAAATTGCTATGTTTCCCCAGGTGATGCATTGAGGTCTAAATCACATACACACATACATAAAAAAATAAGCACACACACACATATATAATATATATATATATAAAATAGAGCAATAACTTTGGTTATATTACTGGCCAGTGACTTCTGTAACTGCCCTCTGTGTTTTTTGTTTGTTTTGTTTTTTGTTTTTTCCTCTTTGGGACACCTTTTGATGATCGCTTTGATTGAATGTTCTAGCCAATTTGAAATTTCAAACCCCCAAATTTAAAGTCCCCAATATTAGTCTTTAATGACATCATTTATGAATGAGAGCATTCTCATTTATTTTCATTGACATTTTTTCCTTACATGCCCAAAAGAAAGCAAAACTTCTAGGTTTTAATCGATTGGGTCAGAATCTAAATCATGGACATATTCTATAAAGTTGATTATAGCTTTACTTCTGACATTTTTTATTTTTTATGCCAATAAACATATTTTTCAATTATTTTCTGTTAGGAGAACTCATACTTTCTGTGTTTTCAGTCTTCTCTAATTGAGTAAAGATAACTAGCTTTCTAAAAATGTTCAACTTCTTAAACCTAGACACCACCTTCTCTTTCAGAATCGCACACATACTCATTTGCAGCATTCCAGGAAAACTTTGCCAGGTTCTACCAGACTGTTGCTGGACCACCACCATTAAATCATCTCTACTCATTGGAAGGACCTTATATACTGTTGGAAACTGTTAGGTTCCCTTGAGTCCCCTAGCTTTTGAGATGCCTCATTGGGTATAGCATGCTTAAAAATCTTGGGTGAATTAATGAGCAAAAGAGCTTTCTTCAAGGGACCTAGAGATTGTTACTACCAAATTTTATTTTAATAAGATATAAAAATCAAATACCTTAAAAGCATATTAATATTAGAATGAAACCTCTTATTTTGTTTTAGTAGTACATTGTAGCTTTATCATTTTATCCTATAAAATATGAAGTGAAATATTAGACTTATGTAAAAATCATAAATAACTGTCTCTTAGAAAATTAATTGAAATTATGAGTGGTTGCACTTTTTACTTACATTCAATTTTAAGGGCAATATTTATTCTTATATAAGCTAATTTTTAATTTTTAAAAATGGTTTTAAACCATCTATGTTTGTTTTTAAGATTCATTTATTTATTTTATGTATGTGAGTACACTGTTGCTCTCTTCAGACATACCAGAAGAGGGCATCGGATCCTGTTAATGGTTTGTAAGCCACCAAGTGGTTGCTGGGAATTGAACTCAAGACCTTTGGAAGATCAGTCAGTTCTCTTAACTGCTGAGCCATCTCTCTGGCCTCCAAATTTTTCTTTGATGGTTTATTTTATGTATATTAGCAAACTGTCACTGTCTTCAGACACACCAGAAGCAGGCACCAGATCCCATTACAGATGGTTGTAAGCCACCACTTGGTTGCTGGGGATTGAACTCAGAACCTCTGGAAGAGCAGGCAGTGCTTTTAACTGCTGAGCCATCTCTCCAAACCCCCATTCTTTTCTCTGAATTACATTATCTTCTTTCTCTGAGAATCACTCAGATGTTCTTGCCAGATGACCCAACTTGAGGTGCAAATTCTACTTCTGAATAGTATATGGAAGTTATGAAAACAGATGAAAATGTTTGGGAACATTAGAAGATGTTTGCTGTTATTTTCAACTTATTTCACATTTAAACATTTTGTGAAATACAAAGGGCATAGGTAAATATATGATTTCAAGGGTAAACTGTAATGAAGGTAGGTATCAGCTGAGTCACTTTTGAGATCCTGCTGTGTGAGGAGCTGGTGTAGCCACGGCCCCAAGATGGTGCCCTGGATGGCTGCCAGGTCTTATGACCTGTGCCTGACTTCCTCATTATCTCAGACTTAGCCACATCCCAGCCACTGCCTGCACTGCACAGATGTCATGCCTCATCAGCTTGCCTGAGGTCACTTGCTGTGAACCTATGGACTGCCATTATGTGACTGGGGTGATTGGGAGGAGTCAGTAGGAAGGCACACCCTGGGGTTTTGTAAGAGATTCCTGTTCCTGCATTGCAATGCTAAGTGTTCCTGAATAAACCTGCTTGAAGAAGGACAACGTGGTGTTGCATCTTTCCTGCTGGTCAGGGTGGATACAACACTGCTGAGTCATGGCTGAGGAGATCCTAGATCCTCCAGCCCTGGATACATACGCAGTTCTCTGATGGTGGATTACACCATTGCTGTAAGACATAGCTGGGCTCTGGGAAGTGCAAAAGGTTTTCATTATTGAAACATAGAGCTATAAAACTTATTTAACTTTTATAAGTATAGTTATATATTTTCTAGGAGGCAAAAAATGTATGTGATTTTTGAATATTTTAACTGTACCAGACACATTTCTCCCCAGAATTAGCCACTGTGAATAACTGTTGTTTGTTGATGCTTCAAGGGATGAACCCAAAGGCTCACTTACAGCAGGCCGTCCTCAATCTAACACTGAAGTACATCTTCAGCCTGATGTCTACACTTCACACAGAGGGCAGATGGGATTCAAAGACATCTGCTCAGTTGTTCTGTATTTCTCTCTGGTGAGCAGAGAAAACATAGGTGTCTTCTTTCACATAATTACTTTGTGATCTTCAAATGGAAAGTGAGGCCTTCATTTCCCTTTTCCTATTGCATTTGCTTTAAAGTATCATTCTATAGAAATGATCAATAGTAATTGGGTTGTACTAAAAACAGGAAGGTATCGATATTTAAAGTGCATTTAGTAGGGACAAGGAGTCATTCTATAATGAAGAGGTCCACGTTCCAACTTTGCATGGTGCTGTTTTTAGTGTTCTCAAACACCCAGGAGTTATGTTTCATTACTTTGGATAGATTTTCGTGTTTACACTGGAAAGCTCCATACTGTGTTCACACTAAGTATTTCTCATGAAAGAAAATTCTATATATCTGAGTTATGTTCTTTCTTACAATTGTATATTTTGGTCATTGTCTCCCGATGTTTATCTAGTATTAAGTGTTGTATTATAAATATTTTTTCTTTAGCATTTTCCTTGAAAAGAATGAATGTGGTAGCCTAAAATTATATATTTCTCCTAGAATCTTAAAGCTATAGATACTGGACCAGAAAATGAGTTGAAAGTGTTTTTAATATGGGCATAAGGGCAACTGTTAATCAACTATATATGGAGACATGTAGGGCATATACCCATTTGCTATCACTCCATTCTATGCTGGTGACCCTACTGACAGAGAAATTTCCATAATCAATATAAAATAAAAATGTAAGGAGTATCACCACTGTTGTGAAGATCAAAAATTGTCTGTGAAGGCTTTTCTCGATTCTCAGAATTATCTGTATTATATAAAGAATAATGACCACAAAAATCAGGTCTTGCTAAACCATTGGGAATTGTCCCCTGTGGCCCATTTCTTGTCTTTCATTCCTGATAACGGCAGATCTTTCTTCAGACTGACTATTCACCTCTTATTCTTCACATTTAATGATGCATAAAAATGTGCAATGAAACTCACACTTGGCTATCATTTATCCATGTTCAACACACATTCTTCTCCATTAGAAATTCACTCTTTTGTCAGACCACTTCTTCACACATTTCTTTTTATTTTCCCTGTTTGCTCTTATATTTTCCATGTTATTTCCTTACTTTTTATTCTGTGTCTTTAGGATCTGTTTTGCTAGTATTTCCACAAGATATATTTAATCATTCCATTTATTTATAGTACCAGAACTTCCTCCTAAGACATCTTGCAGGTGTTTCTCATGGCATTTCTACATCAGTCATGAAGTACACACCTTTGCAAAGATGAGAGGTACATTTATTGACAGGTGAATGGACTGAAATTAGTTACTTTCCACCCATTATCATAGTGAGCTTATGGTAACTTCAGAAGAAAATACTGAATACTGAGAGAGAGAGAGAGAGAGACAGAGACAGAGAGAGACAGAGAGAGACAGAGAGAGAGACAGAGACAGAGAGAGACAAAGACAGGAGACAGAGAGACATGAGTGTGAATGTGTCTCTCTGTGTGAATATGTGTATGAGTGTATTTATGTGTGTAATAATGTGTATGTAATTGCATGAGTCTCTATGTGTGAATGTGTGGATATGTATTTGAGAGTGCTGTTTGTGTACATGAGTAAGTATGTGAATAGTGTGTGATGGTATGATTATATATATATATATATATATATATATGTGTGTGTATGTATATGTGTGTATGTGTGAGTGTATATATATATAAAGAGAGAGAGATGTGTGTATGTATATAGGTGTATGTGTGAGAGTATATATATATATATATATATATATATATATATATCTGAGTGTGTACATGCATGTATGCTTAAATGTATGCATGAGGGTGTATGTACTTATGTGTATGTGTGTGAGTGTTAAATATATATATATATATATATATATATATATATATATATATATATATATGGGTGTGGGTGTCTGTGTGCGTGTACATGTATTTATGCGTGTGATTTTATGTGAGTGTGAATATGTATGAGTATGTGAACACACATGCATATGAGTGTATACACATTTGTGCACATTAAGGTAAGTGTGGAGGCCACAGACTAATGCCCATGTCTTTCTAAATAACACTCAACCTTGACTCATGAGCAGTATATTTTAATGAACCTACAGTTCCTCTAGACTTCCTGCCCAGTAGGCCCCGAGAATTATAGACACATAAAGATGGACCTAATTTTATACTAGGGTGCTGAGTACCATGTAGGTTCTCATGCATTTTTGGTGAACACTTCATAGGTTTAACCACTTTCCCAGGTCTAAAGACATTTAAAAAGTATATATTTGTTTATTTGTTTGTTTGTTTGTTTAAATGTGTGAATTTATGTGCACAATGCTCTTACAAGCCTACAGAAATCAGGGGGTACTGGGTCCCTTGGAGCTGGAGTTGCATAGATTTGTGAGCCATTCTGTGTGGTCATGATGGATAATCTTTATTCCTTTTCACTTATCATCCCTTCTTATTGTCCTCTTTCTCCTTTAAAGCCCTTTCCAATTTTCCCCATTCCCCCCATCATAGATGCTTTGTGCTTCTATATTTCTGTTTAGAGCTCACCTCAACACAGTCCCTTTTGCCTAATGTTTTTCATGTTATATGATTACATCTAAACACTGGGAACCAGGACTTGTCATTTTCATGTGTGTTACATCATTTACTATAAGAATTTTTAGTTCTACCCAATTACCTGCAAATGTCATCATTTTACTTTCCTTTCTACTAAAAAAGAATGAAGAACTATAGATAACTAAGACCTGCTAAGAAAGTGAGAATCAGTCCTTTCCAGGGAGGAGGCCCATGATAGGTTCCCTGATCCCAAACTAGTCAGTCTGAATCAAATACACATTTCAAGCAACATGAAATGGACTTACCAGGACACATATGAATTCAGAGAGAGTTGGTAAGCACAGTAAAATTAGAAGGAGAGGGATTAGAGTAGAAATGTTACTTTCTTTTCTAGAAATTGATGTATGAAATTCTCAGTAAGATAAATATAAAGATGCTTAAGAAAAACTTATGTAGATACATAGAAATTTTAGTCTTGGTGAATATTTCTTTCACACTTTTTATATTATAGACTGAAGCAAAGAATCCATGTAGCTTGTGCTTCCCTTGGTGAGCATTTACAGAGTTCTTTTGGGTTTAGGCAATGGTTATTTTGCCTCATTACAAAAAGGAAACTTTACAAGCTCGATTTTTTTTTAAAAAAAAACTGCTTTTGGTTAATATTTTGTTTCTCCAAGGAAAGATTTTTAACCACAAGTAATGGTCTTAAATTATTTTTTTGCATCTCGGTGCTCATGACTTTCCCTGGATTTAATTATAACCAGGAACATTTATTACATTTATTTTGTAATTACAATAATGGTGTGGTGTTTACTTTTTAGCTTAATTCAGAGGAAAGCTGAAGAGAAGAGGTATACTATGAAGCAATGGCACTTAAAACACAGAGGTCAGTATGTATCTTCCAGGTGAAACAACACAATGAGAAACTTCTCCAGTGTGGAAGCAAAGGAAAAACAAATCTTCCTAGATTTGAACTATGAAATCCTCCACAAATGCTACATAGTATGAGGGAAACCATGATCTGCCTTGTAACACCACTGCTTGTATTATTTCATCAGCTTTTCCTTGGTTGCCAACATACTTGAAGCTAACAACTAGGATGTGCTCTTCCTGAGATGGCTACACCTCAGATAATAATTCAAGATAGATATGAAAGACAAAGGATAACTTGATTTAAGGAAAAATTTCTGCTATTAATATGTTTTTTTTCCTGATATTTATTATTTACAAGGTATTAGTGGACCCTTTTGAGCAGATCTCTGCAGACCAGTAAAGATGTACTGTCTGATAGTGAAGCTATGTAGACAACTGGATGATGTCCTAATTTTTTTTTTCATTTATACAATCTATGTCTTTTTTTATTTATATATTTTCTTTATTTACATTTCAAATGTTATACCCTTTCATGATTTCCCCACCAAAAACCCCTTATCCTCTTCCCCCTCCCCCTGCTCACCAACCTGCCCACTCCTGCTTCCTGGCCCTGGCATTCCCCTATACTGGGGCATAGAATGTGAGCGCCTGACTCGCCAGCAAAGCAGACACCAAAACAGCATCCTTCTGCAACACATTTATTTGGAGAGCATTTGACTGCGTAGGCAAGAAGACCCCGAGCCCAGAACTGGTGCTGCTTATATAGGCCTAGGAGAGGCGTGTCTCACACCTGGATTGGTTATACATTCTACCTCGTTTGCATGTCACTCATCTGATTGGTTATTCTCTCAGTATCTCATGGAGCCTCATAATCATGCCCAGGCTGGGCAGTGACTTGGTGAAAAACTTTACTGCAAATGTACACAGAAGGTTGTATACCCAGACTTATGCATGGTGGCCAGCAGTAGCCAGTGCCACCTTGTAATGGCATATGTGGCTTCCCACAATAGAACCTTCACAGGACCAAGGGCTTATCCTCCCATTGATGACTGACTAGGCCATCCTCTGCTACATATGCAGCTAAAGCCATGTATTTTCTTTACCATGTATTTTAATACTATGTATTTTCTTTGGTTGGTGGTTTAGTCCCAGGGAGGTCTGGAGATATTATATTGTTGTTCCTCTTATGGGACTGCAAACCCCTTTAGCTCCTTGGATCCTTTCTCTAAATCCTTCATTGGGGACCCTGTGTTCTGTCCAATGGATGGCTATGAAGATCTACTTCTGTATTTGTCAGGCACTGGCAGAACCTCTCCACAGCTATATCAAGCTCCTGTCAGTGTGTTTTTGTTGGTATTCACAATAGTGTCTGTTTTTGGTGGTTGTGTATGGGATGGATCCCATGTGGGGCAGTCTCTGGTTGGTCATTCCTTCAGTCTCTGCTTCAACCTTTGTTTTTGTAACTTGCTCCATGGATATTTTCTTCCCCATTCTAAGGAGGAATAAAATATCCTCATTTTGGTGTTCATTCTTCTTGAGTTTTGTGTTTTGCAAATTGTATCTTGGGTGTTCTGAGCTTCTGGGCTAATTTCCAAATATCAGTGAGTGCATATCATGTGTGTTCTTTGTGATTGGATTACCCCACTCAGGATGACATCCTCCAGATCCATCCATTTGTCTAAGAATTTCATAAATTCATTGTTTTTAATAGCTGTGTAGTACTCCCTTGTATAAATGTACCACATTTTCTGTATCCATTCCTCTGTTGAGGGACATCTGAGTTCTTTCCAGCTTCTGGCTATTATAAAAAAAGACTGCTTTGAACATAGTGGAGCATGTGTCCTTATTGAATGTTGGAGCACCTTCTGGGTATATGCCCAGTAGTGATATTGCTGGATTCTTCAATAGTATAATGTCCAATTTTCTGTGGAACTGTCAAACTCATTTCCAGTGTGGTTTTACCAGCTTGCAATTCCAACAGTGATGGAGGAGTGTTCCTCTTTCTCCACATCCTCACCAGCATCTGCTGTCACCTGAGATCTTGATCTTAGGCATTCTGACTGGTGTGAGGTAGAATCTTAGGGCTGTTTTGATTTGCATTTCCCTCTTGACTATGAATGTTGAACATGTTTTTAGGTGCTTCTCAGCCATTCAGTATTCCCCAGTTGAGAATTCTTTGTTTAGCTCTGTACCCCATTTTTAATAGGATTATTTGGTTTTCTGGAATCTAACTTCTTGAGTCCTTTACATATATTAGCTATTAGCCATCTATCAGATTTAGGATCAGTAAAGATCTTTTCCCAATCTTTTGGTTGCCATTTTGTCTTATTGACAGTGTCCTTTGCTTTATAGAAGCTTTGCAATTTTATGAGGTTCCATTTTGTCAATCATGATCTTACAGCACAAGCCATTGGTGTTCTGTTCAGGAGTTTTTCCCCTGTACCCATATGCTCCAGGCTCTTCCCAACTTTCTCCTCTATAAGTTTCAGTATTTCTGTTTTTTTTTTTTTGTTTTTTTGTTTTTTTGTTTTTTTTGTAGAAGTCCTTGATCCAGTTGGACATGAGCTTTTTACAAGGAGATAAGAATGGATAGATTCACATTCTTCTACATGCTAACCCTCTCAGTTGAGCCAGCACCATTTGTTGAAAATGTTCTCTTTTATCCACTGGATGGTTCTAGTTCCTTTGTCAAAGATTAAGTGACTGTAGGTGTGGGTTCTTTTCTGGTTCTTCAATTCTATTACAGTGATCTACCTGTTTGTCAATGTACCAGTCCCATGCAGTTTTTATCACAATTGCTCTACAGTATAGCTTGAGGTCAAGGATGATGATTCCACCAGAAGTTCTTTTATTGTTGACAATGTCCCTCAAATGAGGAATGAATACAGAAAGTATGGTACATTTACACAATGGAGTATTACCCATCTATTAAAAACAATGAATTTATGAAATCTTAGACAAATGGATGGATCTGGAGGATATCATCCTGAGTGAGGTAACCCATTCACAAAGAACACACATGATATGCACTCACTGATAAATGGATTTAATCCCAGAAGCCTGGAATACCCAAGATTCAATTCGCAAAACACATGTAACTCAAGAAGAAATACCAAAATATGGATACTTCAGTCCTTCTTAGAATGGGGGACAAAATACCCATTAAGCAAGTTACAGAGACAAAGTGTGAAGCTGAGACTGAAGGAATGACCATCCAGAGACTGTCCCACATGGGGATCCATCCCATAAACAACCACCAAAACCAGACACTATTGTGGATGTCAACAAGAACTTGCTGACAGGAGCTTGATATAGCTGTCTCTGGAGAGGCTCTGCCAGTGCCCGACAAATTCAGAAGTAGTTCCTCACAGCTACCAATTGGATGGAGCACAAGGAGGTCCCCAGTGAAGGATTAGAGAAAGGAGCTGAAGGGGTCTGCAACCCTATAGGAGGAACAACAATATGAACTAACCAGTATCTCCAGACCTCCCTGGGACTAAACCACCAACCAAAGAAAACACATGGTGGGACTCATGGCTTTAGCTGCATATGTAGCAGAGGATGGCCTAGTCAGTCATTAGTGAGAGGAGAGGCCCTTGGTCCTGTGAAGGTTCTATGCCCCAGTATAGGGGAATGCCAGGTCCAGGAAGCAGGAATAGGTGGGTTGGTGAGCAGGGGGAGGGGGAAGAGGATAAATGGGTTTTTGGTGGGGAACCCATGAAAGGGGATAACATTTGAAATGTAAATAAAGAACATATCTAATCAAAAAAAGGAAAAAATGTTTTCAATGTTCTTAATTCACAGATGTAGAAGTCAAAATATCTCAAAGAGAGTAGACAGGAATAACCAACATAAATATTCCTACTTTACATGATGGAACCTGGGGATATGCTTCAGTGAGAGTATTTACCATGCTTGATGCCCAAGATTCAACTTGCATCACTCTTCATAGAGCTCAGTGCTACCTATTGTTCAGGAAAAGGAAACTATCACTGCTGTGGTTGATTCAGAACTAGACAGTAGAGAACATAATGATGAGCCCCTTCTTCCATTTATATCCAGATGATTTATAGGAAAGTTGCACTAATCAATGATTCAAGCTATGTAGTAAGGCCATGATAATCAGCTCTAGGAATTCAAGTCATGGCACCTCAAAGTATCTCAAACTACATGGTTCTGAAGGTGTAGAGACACAGTAGAAAGAATGAGATCATTAAATATTATTGAGGAAAATAATTTTTATTTTCCTCAAAGCAAGAAAATGAAAATGCTGCTTCTAATTCAATAATAATAATAATAATAATAATAATAATAATAATAATAAAAAGAAAATTGATGGTATCAGATATTAGAGATTGTTTTATGACCCCTCAAACAAATGTACACACACACATACACAATGACAATTAGAAATCAACTTTGCTAAACATCTGGCAAATGCCTTTAGTGCAGATAACTTTCTTTCTTTCTAAAACTTTGGCACCCTCAGCACCATGTTTTCTTGAGTTATTCTACACTTCTCTCACTAGATGAACAGCTAATGTAACATGTCTTGAATGGTGTTTTAAGCAACTTTGTTTTATAATTTCAGTTTATTGCAAAATATAAAATAGAATTAAAAAATAAACATAATAGCATTCTCTTTTAAGACTGGTGGTTGGAAAATGATTAGGAGGTTGTTTTTAATTTCAACAAGTCTCAGAAAGGTACTGTCTTAGGAAATGATTTTCCTACCCTTTGCCTCTCAGCTATGTCCTACATTATTAGATCTATTTAGAGGAAATCTGGTTCATGAGTGAATATTCAATTCAGATAGTACTCAAGAATGGGAAAATTCTAGTTGTTCCTATGTGAAAAGTTCTTTTTTAATAGGAAGGACAGATGAAAGTGAAGTTCATTTACTGACATGTCTAAAGATATACCATGTGGTGAGAATATGTAAATGAGTTGATAAAGACACATTTTATGATACTTTAACATTTTAACTATTATGCACAAGCTATAGCTTGTAAAACTGGATGAGAAATGCAGCTTTTAAACTTGTCTATACACAATTAATTTTTTATGAATCATTATAGACAAGGGTGGAATCAATAAGCAACATTGTCAAAATGAGGCAACATTAATCTCTACAATTCTACTAATGAGAAAAATGGGAGAGGGAGACATTGGAAAACCAGCTCAGAAAGTCAGTGAATTCTATAAAAGACCATTCAGATTATTGGCCATTTCTCCATGTTTATGCACGGCTGAATATGGGCATGATTGAATGTGATTGATGGACCTTATGAGAGACCTCAGTCTAAACATTTGCAGGATGTATTCAGAAGCAAGGACAAAGCATCCCAGGTGGCCAGAGAATGGGATGCTATGAATAGTAATTATGAAAATCTGAGTAAAATGATATTGTTTCCATTTTCACTCTCAAATATCTAGTAATTGCTGTTGGAATAAAATATTTTTTTAAAAAAAAGCAAATGAATATGGATAGAGAAAGTATTATATGTAACCCACCTTTTATCAACTTATTCATTGAGGCAGTGAAAACTTACAAGTCAAGCCAAATATCTCAAATATCAATCATCTATATATTTTTATCTACTGTCTAACATTTGTGTCAGTATTTTAATATATAATAGATTGATGGATAATAGATACATGCACAGATTAGATAGATAGCTAGAATCTATCTACCTATATGTGCATGCATAGTATGAATGTTTGTATATATAGACATGGCAAACATAGACAAATAGACAGACAGACAGGTGCAGTATTGGTAATGAACTTAGTGCCTCAGGCATGCTAAGCAAATGTCTTATTACTGAACTATATTCACAGCCTCCAATATCGCTAACTGATAGCCCTGATTAATATGTCTCACAGCTGTACCCATGAAGAATGTTGTTTAAATAAAACTTGGAAACTACATTCTTTTGTGTGAGACATTCTCCTGCCACCAGACACAGATAATCACCACTTTGTACACTGTCCAGTCCTCCTTAATCGCCACTTTAGAGGAAGGAAATTCAATGTTCTACAAAAAAATGTGCATATACAAATCCCCAAAACTTCTTCACATAGAGAATAGGGAAATTCAAGTCTCAGTTGGGGTGAACATTGATCACTATATAAAGACTATCCAGTAAAGTCCACAAGCCGCAATGGAAACATAACAATGCTTTAAAGTAGAGATACTGGGACTGTAGAATAGTTCATTTAGTAAGGTGAGATCAACAGAAGAATCTCAGTACTTAGAAGCCAGTAGAAGAATTTGAGAAATTGATATATGAGTCCATCTGGGCAAGTATATGAACTTGAGATTGGATCAAAGCACATGACTAAAAGACCAAGAGGAGATGCATTCACCCATAAGCTCAGTTCATTGGGCAGCAGTGACTAGAGCATCACTGTGACTTGCTGGCTTCTAAACTAGCTCCAGCTTCAGTCAAACACCCCGAGCTAAATGACATGGAACATGATCAAGCAAGGCCCTTGATGTTGATGCTTTCCTTAAGTTTCCATGAACAATTGATAGGTATGCACACTTACATGCATATGCACATGCATCAAATACATACATTATGCACATGAATGTACAAATAAAGACATAGACAAACATGCAGTTAAACACACACACACACACACACACACACACAATGTACGCACAGAGAGAAGGAAAAAGGGCCATGAGACAGTTTAGTGTGTAAAATTACTGTGTAATAAGTGTGACAATTTGCATTGTTTTACAGATCCAAAAATGGAAAGATAAGAGGTTAAGTTGACTTCTGACCTCCCAATACACAAAGTCTGCATGAAAATACAGGGAACTTTTTAGTTTGGCTCACAAGGTACAATATTACCATCTCAACATTCCAGAAATAGCGGAATTACTGGGAAGGGGCTGAGATTCTTGTAAGTACTAAGATCATGATCCTGGAAGTCTCTGAAGTCCTCCCTGTCACTGAAAGCATCAGAGATTCCTGGAGAGTATCTAGTCTTCAGTGGAAACCCTAAGATGGTTCTAGTACCAGAAAGGAATAGAGAAGCAGCAGATACAGGGTAGATGACCTGAACATTAGGAGTAAGGCTTGCAGGCCAGAGCATGCCATCCTCTGAGAAGCTTCACCCAGCAGCTGACTCAGACAGATACAGACACCCACAGCCAAGCAGTGAATGAATCTTTGAGGCTCTTACACATCGAAGAGGATAGGAACTGCACAAAAAGATTAACTAAGCCAACTAAACTGAACCCCTGGGGCTTTCAGAGCCTGAACCACCAACAAAAACACATATATGGACTGGATCAAGGCCTCTGCATATAATGTAGCAGATGTGCAGCTTGGTCTTAAGGTGGGTCCTGAGCAACTGGATAGGGGGCTATCCCAAAAGCTGTTGCCTGTGTTTGGGATATGTTCTTCTAGATGGGCTGTCTTGTCTGGTCTCAATTGGGGCAGTCTCTGGATGGTCTTTCCTTCCATCTCAGCTCCGAACTTTGTCTCTGTAACTCCTTCCATGGGTGTTCTGATGCCCATTCTAAGAAGGAGCAAAGTATCCAGACTTTGATCTTCCTTCTTGAGTTTCATGAGTTTTGCAAATTGTATCTTAGATATTCCAAGTTTCTAGGCTAATATCTGCTAATCAGTGAGTGTATATCATGTGTGTTCTTTTGTGACTAGGTTAACTTACTCAGGATGATATCCTCCAGAGGCATCCATTTGCCTAAGAATTTCATACATTCATTGTTTTTAATAGCTGAGTAGTACTCCATTGTGTAAATGTACCACATTTTCTGTATCCATTCCTCTGTTGAAGGACATCTGGTTCTTTCCAGCTTCTGGCTATTATAAATAAGGCTGCTATGAACATAGTGGAGCATGTGCCCTTATTACCAGTTGGAACATCTTCTGGGTATATGTTCAGGAGAGGAATTGCTGGATCTTCTAGTAGTACTATGTCCAATTTTCTGAGGAACCACCAGACAGATTTCCAGAGTGGTTGTACAAGCTTGCAATCCCAGCAGCAGTAGAGGAGTGTTCCTCTTTCTCCGCATCCTCTCCAGAATCTGCTGTCACCTGAATTTTTGATCTTAGCCATTCTGATTGGTGTGAGGTGGAATCTCAGGGTTGTTTTGATTTGCATTTCCCTGATGATTAAGAATGTTGAACATTTTTTCAAGTGCTTCTCAGCTCTTTGGTATTCCCCAGTTGAGAATTCTTTGTTTAGCTCAGGACCCCATTTTTTAATAGGATTATTTGATTTTCTGGAGTCCATCTTCTTGAGTTCCTTATATATATTGGATAATAGTCCCCTATCTGATTTAGGATTGGTAAAGATCCTTTCCCAATCTGTTGGTGGCCTTTTTGTCTTATTGACTGTATCTTTTGCCTTACAGAAGCTTTGCAATTTTATGAGGTCCCATTTGTCATTTCTCGATCTTACAACACAAGCCATTGCTGTTCTGTTCAGGAATTTTTCCCCTGTGGCCATATCTTTGTGGCTTTTCCCCACTTTCTTCTCTATAAGTTTCATTGTCTCTGGTTTTATGTGGAGTTCCTTGATCCACTTAGACTTTTGCAAATTCATCTGGAATAACAAAAAAAAAAAAAAAAAACAAAAAAAAAACAACAAAAAAAAAAAACAAAAAACAAAAAAACTAGGATAGTAAAAACTCTTCTCAGTGATAAAAGATCCTCTGCTGGAATCACCATGCCTGACCTAAAGCTGTATACAGAGCAATTGTGATAAAAACTGCATGGTACTGGTACAGCGACAGAAAGGTAGACCAATGTAATAGAATTGAAGACCCAGAAATGAACTCACACACCTATTATCACTTGATCTTTGACAAGGGAGCTAAAACCATCCAGTGGAAAAAAGACAGCATTTTCAACAAATGGTGCTGGCACAACTGGAGGTTATCATGTAGGAGAATGCAAACCAATCCATTCTTATCTCCTTGTACTAAGGCTCTAAACTCTTAAAGCCTATAACTAGTGAAGTACTTCCTCTAGCAAGTCTCTACTTTCTAAAGGTTCATTATATAACTCAAGAAGAAAAAAGCTATAAACTATAGCTGGGACCAAGAGTTAAAATACATGAGGCTTGCAAGGAAATTGGGGTCAAGTGGGAGGCAGCATTTCTCATTCAAACAACCAAACATTTCTTTAAAATTAGTACAGAAACATGTTTCAATTATCCTTACCTTTAATTTTTTAACTTCCAGAGACATATATATTGCTGCCATTAAGAATTTGGTTCTAGAGTGAAGAGTAGCTGGACCAGAGGTTTTACCTTTTTAGCATGTTATATGCTAGTGGAAAATTCTGTTTCAAAAGAGAAAAATAGTGGTTCCTAAGGAGCAAGGCTCATGGGCATGTTCTGCTCTGCACATGTGTACCTACACACACATATCCACACTTACACACATGTTCACATATGTGAACTTGCATACACACAAATAAAAATGCATTTAGAGACATGCGTATATACAAGTATATCTGCACAAATGCAAACACACTCTTGCCTACACAGGTGTCCTTTCATACATACAAATGTACATACCTTCACATACATGCATGCACACACACAATATGGAACACACTTTTTGTAGAGTTAGAGAGATGAGACTGTGGATAGATTTTCTACAAGAAGAACTGATGCAGCAATTGCTGACTCTGAAGACAGGGAGATTCCTTCCACTGAAGAATGTGAATGGCTTTTTAGGAGGCATGAGCCAGTAAACAAAATCCCAGTCACATGGTGTCAGCAACTGACCCTCAAATACAATAGCTGAAATACACACTGCTCCTATATTCCCAGCATCCTTTGGAAAAACATGGATTCAGCAAGCTCATAAACTTTCTGAACCAAGACCTGTGTTAGATTTCAAACTCAGAATTGTAGAGGTAAATGATACTGTTTTATCTATTATACACAGTAACCTTTTATGTTATACTTTGGATTTGAAAGTATTTATTCTGTTCAATTTATATCTAAAACTTTGGTTACTTCCTGGTTCAAACTCTGAAAACATCTGTGACTCCTGTTATCCTGACTTTTCTGAGATTTTTAGCTTAGTTGTCTTTGGGCTAATTCCATTTGGTGTCCAATTGAAAGTCACCCCACCCACCAGTCCATTCCCTGTCTAAATTGACACATTTGCAAATTAGCAGTCAGACTAGAGAACAGGACAAGATGTAGCTATTGTTGAAATAAACTTAAACCAAGTCTCCAAAAAAGTCAACAAATCAACCAGTAAATGATTAAAATAGAATATAGATGAAGAATGACTTACAGTTTCTGTAAATTTAGAACACTTGTTACCATTAATAAGAGAACAATTAAATCATGCTCAATAAAAATGCTTCTTGAGGGTGATGTATAGCCAGTACCCTAGAGCAAGCACAATTTTCTAATAATAAAAATCAATTAACAATTTAACCTTGTGATAGATTGTATATGCATGCTCCAGGGAGTGGCACTATTAGGAGGTGTGGCCTTGTTGGCATAGGTATGTTACTGTGGATGTGGGCTTGAATATTCTCTGATCCTAGCTGCCTGGAAGTCAGTCTTCTACTAGCTGACTTTGGATGAAGATGTAGCATGCTCACTTCCTCCAGCCCCACATCTGCCTGGATGCTGCCTGCCATGCTCCTGCCTTGATGATTATCGAATGAAGCTCTCAACCTGTAAACCAGCCTCAATTAAATGTTGTCCTTGTAAGAGTTTCCTTGGTCATGGTGTGTCTTCACAGCAGTAAAACTCAAACTAAGACAAATGTTAATACATACTTCCTTTAAGTGGCTTTGTTGCTATGGGCATATATCTAGTACAGTGAGCACTGAGAGAATTACAGGACTCTGGCAAGTTAAGGTACTGCTGTCCATCCATTTTAGACACAAAATTCTGCAATGGAAAAGGGGCTCCCCTTCTTGTAAGTAGATGTTTCTCTATCACAACGTGCTGGCCTGCAGAAGGAGAAGGAGGCCATTGTGTCTTTTATTTTTGCTGATGACATCCCACTTATTTCTCTATTCCAAACTGCCCTGACTGTAATGGGTGTTCAGTTGGTGAAGCACAATTACCCTCTGCAAATGTCACTGAACCCATGACAAATTTGATAATGACACCATGATCCTCATTTTGTTATGGAAATGGCTGCAAAGGGGGTTCCTAAGCACTGGGCAAGCTCCCAGCTACCCAATTAAGATGGCTTCCTCATTTGTCTTCTAATAAACTACCCAGAATTACTTAATTACAGTAGTAAGATTCCTACTTAACTGCTTTTTATTTTTATTCCTTCCCTTCATCTTTCCCTTTTCCAGTTGATGTTTATAGATGTTCAATAATGTTTATTTTTTCAGTGGAAGGAAACTGAGAATAAATGAAAGTTCTAATGACCTCCTGGGTAGCCTGTAGAAAGTGATAGTTCAGGTTTTAAATTCAGACAACTTAAAAATCATAATGCTGCTGACCAAATACAGATACCTTATTAGATTTATATATGTAAGTGGTTATTTTTATTGTGAACTTTCTGGTTTTGGTGATCTAATAATTACATTTTATATTAGAGTCAGAGGGAAAGTCCTGTGTAGGCTGCTTAAGAAAATATCCCAAAGGTTTCTAATTTACAGTGCAATTAAACACACTAGTACACTAGAATGAATTCTAGATTTTGAGAGTTGGGCTCCATCCCTGCTAGAGTTAGTATTCACTGCTGTGTGTGATGGTGTATGTCATTGACTGGCTGAACTGTTGCATGCCCACCTCTATAATTCTAAAACATCTATAATAAGAAACACAAAATGGTTAATAGTATTTTATTGAAAGATAATACTAGTTTGAGTGATGGAAGGCTTATATTCAACATGAAAAATTTGAGTATCTTAAAGTATAAAGCACCCAACTGACAAACAAACAAAACTGCCTAAGAATGTGGATGTAATTTTACCCCAAATCTTTGTGTTTCTGATAATCAGATGAATGATCTTGGAAAAAAAGCTGGAAAGTCAATACCATGTCCTCTGTCTGTCCATTTCTAGTTCTGAGGTCAAGATCGAGGAGGCAGAGGAACTGAACCAGGCCTAAAGTCATGTAGTATCACTTAAAGAACCTGGGAATAGAGCATGCCAGGCTGATTCAGCATTTCTTCATAGTTACTAAGTGCAGGTCACACAAGGGCAAATCAATGTAGTAGCTCTATAGCATAGAGAGTCTCACTCAAAAGCTTCTCCTACTATGCTGAGCATGAGGGACCAGTCTTTGTGCTGCATTTTATCCTTGGAGACTGTTTATTAAGCTAATACAGGTGTCTTTTGACATTCTACCCCTTGCTCCCAACCTGTTATGTAGAAAAGACCACATTCTACTTGTTCAAAGTGTGAGCATCACAACTCAGTACAGTAATATTTAGCTTATTAGTTGATGCTTAGAAAGAAATGGAAGTTATCAAAGGCATTTTTCTATTGTTATATTAGAGGTGGTTTCTCATATGATTTTGTATTTTCTTTGAATTATGCTATAGGTATATAGTTTCATTTTCCATTTTTTTTGTCCTGTAATCCAGGCTTATTGAAGTGACTCCATATCTGCCCCCAAATTTCTTCCTTCTTTTCACCTACCCTTTCTTCCTCCCTCCTTTCCTCCCTGTGGTGGATTCAATATGCTTGGCCCATTGAGTGGCACTATTACGAGGTGTGGCCTTGTTGGAGTAGGTATCACCTTGTTAGAGGAAGTGTGTCACTTTATGGGTGGGCTATGAGACACTCTTCCTGTCTGACTTTAGGTCAAGATGCAGAAGTATCAGCTCCTCCAGCACCATGTCTGCCCACGTGCAGCCATGCTTCCTGCCACGATGATAATTGACTGAAGTTTAGGACCTGTAAGTCAGACCCAATTAAACTCTGTCTTGAATGAGAGTTGCCTTGTCATGGTGGCTCTTCTCATCAATGGAACCTCTTACTAAAACCCTACATTCCTTTCTTCCTCTTTATTTTCTTCCTATTCCCTTCTGTCTCTTAAACAAGAGAAGTAGAAGATAGAACAAAGAGACAACTGTTATTTAGGATTACTCTGAAAACAGGTATGAATGCAGAAAAGCCAACTATAACAGTGACTGTTATGTGCTCCATGTGTGTTACATGTTCCATGCTTTTATTCTGGCAAGATCATGAAAATCCATATGTGTTTAGTGCACTCTAACCTCTACCATTGCTTTCCCCACTTGGATGTGTTCAGTGTCACAACCGGTTTATTTGGTGAAGATATTGATTTTGCTCTTGACTAATACTACACCTGTGTCTTTATCGGGTAATATTCATAACAGCAATTGAAATTCACATTTGATAAAAAAAATACAAATGGAATAAACAATTAACTGATTTACAATATGCCTTGGATAACATCTTCAATTACTAAAGTAATTAGTGAAAATGAATCATGATAAAAACTCAGCTTAATTTGAACCTGTCCTTGAAGCTACTTTCTGACCCATTTTAACACATTTGCTGATGAAACTTTCATAAGTTAGGGGACAGTGTAAGCTTTGTATTTAAGGTGATTTTCTTTTCAGCTAATTTACTTTTGAAAATAAGCTTCTCACTTATACTCCTTTCCCTAGATAAACTTTTGCTATTATATCAATACAGATCACTTTAATTCATTGTGGGTTTGGAGTCTTTGTCTTTTTGTAAGATTTTTAAGGCTTCAATGTTTTTGTTTCTTTCTACTCTACAATAATGTGAACTAGAATTTTACTTATCACTGTTATTTTGAGAATAGTAAAAAGGCAGACAGAAAATATCTCTTTAAATTTATTTTTAGCTAAAAATAAAGTATATTTATTCATCACCATGTGAAGCATTTTAAAACTATATTATATAATGAAAATATAAGCAGATTTCTCAGTGTTTTTAAATGCCTGGCATGTTTCTCTGTGAGATTACCAGACAATAAGTCAGCATTCCTAGCAATCCTTAAACTTCCTTCTCTATCTAACATGGCTTGCTTTAAACTCAAATGGTCCATGGCATGAGAGAGAGAGAAAAGGCTCTAAGCAGTAAAAGATTTACTTACCATGTCAAATATTGAGACTCTCACTGTTTCAAAATTACTTTAATCATTAGCTTGGACTTTCAGATAAGAATAGGGCATTTACTGTGCTAAAGCATTAAGTAGGAATATTTGTAGTAGGTGCTATTTTCCCTTTTAACAAAGATAATTTACATATTTGGTTGGTTGGTTCAAAGACAAGATGATTCATGCTTCACAGCCCTTCCCCAATCGTCTGCTTCTCTCAAGAAAAGTCTATAATCCCCGTGGGCCTCTTTCACTCACATGCCAACATTTACTTTAGATAGAATGCACTAAGTAGATAACAATTCAACCATACTCACAGGGTGAAAAGGTGTTGACTACAGATGTGAAGTAAGGGCAGGTGCACACAGCTGCATTTTCTGCCCTACCCACTTATGTATGTCATTTGAATTTACCATTGGAACTATAAAGAAGATTTGCATTTTAAAGTGGAGGAAAGCTGAGATTGAATATTTGTGATCTTATCCCTTGAACTTCCTATGTTTTTGGCAACCATAACAAGGCCCTGGCATTCTGAATTCCAGTGGGCAATTAAAAGCTGGGCATGGTGGCACATGCCTTTAATCCCAGCACTTGGGAGGCAGAGGCAGGTGAATTTCTGAGTTCAAGGCCAGCCTGGTCTACAGAGTGCGTTCCAGGACAGCCAGGACTATACCTAGGAACCCTGTCTCGAAAAACAAAAAACAAAAACAAAAACAAACAAAAAGTTGGAACTATCAGACATAAGGGGTCAAAGCCTGGCTCAGTTGGATTGCACTGGCTCCTTTGAAAATCTTAGATACAAACTCCTGACACAGTGCCTCTCCACCCATCCTTTGGCCTCAGCCTGCCTGGATATTTGGGTCACAGAAAATACATGTTGAACATAGTTTAATCTAAGCAAACTTCGCTGTAATAAGCATCTATTATCTTTCTTTGCATTTATGAAAGATGTCATCCTTTGGTAATAAATAAATCAATAAAAGTACTATCTTTTTGGCTTTGGTAAGAGAGAGTTGTCACCTCTCTATTTAGCATCCTTATAGAAACAAATGTGACATGGTCATACTGAATATAACAGAGTCTCATACTGGCTTCTAAATTACTTTGCAAAATTACGTGTTTTATTGGATCCCATAATCTGAGTCCAACAAACCCTCAAAGGGATCCTGAAATGTAAGACTCCTTTTTAATAAAAGTTTCAGAGGTCAATTTTTAATTTATCCAAGACTCCAGTGACCTTACCACCTCAATATATAAATGTTCATCTTTCTAAAACATGTCTGTGCTTTTATCATGCAATGCCTACAGGTTATTTGAAGCAAGGCATGTAAAGTTAAAAGCGTTCTTGTATGCTGAAACTATAACAGAGTTTTAAATTTAGGTCAGCTTAACATATTTATTAGGAGCCGTCTATGCTTTAGATTCCCTGCCAGGAGCAGGGTGTGAATTTCTATCTAGGGCACAATCCTCCTATTCCCCAAACTCTGGAAAAGTTACTACATAAATAAATTTTATTACAGAAGGATAAAAGTCAGAAACCAAAATGCAACACAGACTCTCTCCTTTAACCCATCTCAGTGTATAACCACAGATGTTCCTTATAAAAAATTTAATTAAAACATTCTTACATGATATTATTTTTAACTTACAATGAAACCTCTATGAATAATGTGCTTACTTACAGC
The DNA here is from genome assembly GCF_000001635.26 of Mus musculus. Classification (NCBI taxonomy): domain Eukaryota; kingdom Metazoa; phylum Chordata; class Mammalia; order Rodentia; family Muridae; genus Mus; species Mus musculus. Next base: position 155,942,854 of record NC_000069.6, on the reverse strand, counting down.
AAGGAGCTCTAGGAGTCACTGGTAGCTCAGAACTGTCCCCTCACCACTGTTCCTGGCTCTACTTGCCATTTTTAATTATATGGAAATCTTTCTCCTTGCCTCTCAGTCCGCAGTCTTATGAACCATTTCTTGCCCATAGCTGTCTAGATGACACCTGCAGTTAAAATGATTCCTGATGCCTCATGTAGACATTGAAGATTACCTGGGAAGGACCAGTCTTCTCCTCTCTAAAATATACTGCACCATAGTACCAGTGCCTTGGAACAAACAAACTCAAGTTATATAGAATTTATTAATTTTCAAGGTGTTATAGCTGTCCGATGTTCTTCTATCAAGCCACTGTGTATAACAGATTTCCCCGTGAGGATTTTGACTCTTAAGAGCAATAGAAAATCAAGCATAGTACAAAACTGAATAGCTCCTCATGATACAATTATGTCATACTGCTTAAATGCAAATTTCAAAGACCCTGTATGTCTGAGAATCAGAGTAGTAGAACTTTAGCATAATTTTCTACAATTTGAAATGATGGAAAGAATGTCCAGATGCAGTCAACACACTTGTAATTCTAGGATTTGCCATGCAGAGGCAGGCATATCTTTGAGTTCTAGGATAGCCTGGTCTACAGAGAATGTCCAGGACAGATAGGGGTACAGAGAAAACTATTGTCTCAATAAAAACCCAATAATAATAATAATAATAATAATAATAATAATAAATAGTAGTAAAGAAGTGGGGAGATACAGTTCAAATTTGAGTAGCCTTTCATTTCACCCAGCTGCTACAGCCTAATCACATATGACATGGAATATGAGTCTTACAAAGTCCCATAGATTTATCTGACTGAGGTCATAGCTTAATAATCATGTATGTATACAGCAAAAAAAAAAAAAAATCATAGATAAACACATCTGGCCTAGGGGTGCATCCAGGCCAGGACTCCCATTGTGTTGCAGAGCATCTGCTTCTTCACTTCAGATCAGGAGTTAGGGTTACAGTGCTGAAGAAAGATGGTGATGTGTGGGAAAGAGGGGAAGGCAGTCAGAACCTACATACTTTGGACAGGAAATAATCAATCCAACAATGTCTAGTGTTGCTTCCAGTGAGCTATGATAGTCCTGATACCACCATGAAGTTGAAGATTCATTGAAGATATAATAAGTTGAAAATGTCTATATTCAAGAATGCACCTTTTGGAGTATTTTTAAGTGGACACCTGCTTATTCTAAGCCAATGTATGTGAACAATGAGACATAATTCCACAGTATATGCGAAGAAGGAAGTAGTGTAGAGAATTCATCTCTAGCCAACTTGCTCGGCCACAGGAACTGAATCAAACACCTACAAGAAATCAGATTTTCATGTGAAAGGCAGAGGGCTTTAGAGCATCCATCCTGGTAGAGACACATTTTTAGAGGCAGAATGAAAAATTTCAATATTTTATTCTGTATATTTATTATCTCCTTCAACAATTTCTCTCCTCGCTAAGAAACAATGATATTTTACCTGTGTTTAATTTCAGAAACAGATGGAAGTTGAGAGCCATTATTATACAGGAGAAATTCGGCCTTTGATAAATATTTTTATTGAGTTTTTAAAATCTTGACTCATCACTTAATTTCTATGACTTCCCTGGGAGTCTAGAAATAGGGCTTTGGAATTAGGAATAAGAATTTAACATATTAACAGAATGTGAATGTAGACAGTAGGTGAACAATACTCAAGTGGGTGCCTTCTTAAATTTGTCAAGAGTTCTTCAATTTCAAGCAAACTCAACAAATTGTAACACTTAATACACAATAATGGAAGGCCTTCAAAAGAATGACAAAAGACATTCTATTTGTCCCCCAGTCTCTGAAGTCACCTGTTTTATTGCTGCCTA